>NC_025882.1:837699-896904 GCF_000755165.1 Leishmania panamensis
GACGCTGTTATAATCCCGTGCCGCACATGTGCACCGTAGGCGGGACGATTCATGCACAGCGAAGATACGAGAGACACCGCCGGCCCTGCGTTGCGAGTGCGCTGGCTGCACCGCGCTGTGATGATTCCAACAATGCAATGTATCTCCGTTACCGGACACGGTCGCTGACGACACGCGCTGATTCAAGTAACCAAGATCTGCTATGAATGCGTGTGTAAACGGCTAACTCGTCTTTTAAGTATCGCTATTATCTTGTTTGGTGACTTGTGGTTGCCATGAGTTGTAGTGAAGGTTAACGTGCTGTCTCGAACGCAACTTCTGGGTGCTTTGATAATGCCAGGAAACGAAAATCGAGGTGTATTGACATAACGGAAGGAGCGGGTGAGGTGGCGTTCAACGCCAACCGATGTGCGGGTGTATTCTGGTGGGTGATGCTGGCCCTTACTCTCCTTGGCAAGGCTGTTCCTTCACTCTGTAGGGAAAGTGATGCTTCTATGCACTGCCACAACACAAAAGTTAATTCAAGTTTCAGTATTGCATCTCCATTATCGGGGTGTTTAACAGATGATACACCACACCGCCGCTCCTCTCTGTACCATGTCATGACCCGCCACTCCGCCCTCTGGCTCTCTCTCTCTGATAGCTCCGTTATGCTTGTCTCATCGAGCAGGTCACTCACATGCTTCTTGGGGGGAAATACAGGTACACAGCGCTTCAGCGGATCACCTAAATACAAGTCCCCGCTTTCACACAGCTACCCACTCCGGGGGAGTGTAAACGGGTGATCATTCGGCTACACACTCGCATTGAATGATCCTGGCCTCCTTGGCCGCCTCGAAGACTTGTGTACTTACGCCCCCCTCCCTCCCTCCCCTGCAAAGAAGTCATTTGTGGCGTTCTGCATTGTGTGCTCCCTCCCTTGCCTCTATACGCTGGGCCCCCCTTTCTCAGCCTTCCCACCAAACAAGAGGAGCGCAGTGCCATCGCAATGGCGGACGAGGAGGACTACGATGTTGAGCTGAATAAGAACGAGGCGAATAAGATCGAACGTCCGGAGCGGCTGATCGAAATTCTCCAGCACGACACGAACCGGGCGCTCACGGGGGAGATGGCAGAACACGCGCAGGCGGTGCTCGACTTCATGCCGGCCGAACACACCTACAAAGATGTAGCGGTGAAATTGAAGCGTCGACTTGACGACACATACGGCGGCACCTGGCATGTCATTGTAGGCAAACACTTCGGCGCTAACATCACCAATGACGATAACACGCTCATCAACATGAAGATCAACGGTGTGTACTTCTTAGCCATGCGCTCTGGTCCACCGGATCGGCCGCACGATATTGCTGAAAATGAAGCCGCCACGGTGGAGTAATAGAAACGGAGAAAGCTGAAGGCCTGCTAGCGCTCAATAGAAAGCAAAAGAGACGAGGGGTGAGACACCGGAGACCCCAAAAAGAATGCCTAGGGTTCTGGAGGAGGTGGCAAGCCCTGTTGTGTGTGAAGACTGCGGTGGCGCCCTTCCCAGAGAGATGCTTCGTGCATTCTGTTTACCAACGCACGACGCTCTCCCCCCTCTTCCTATCCTGTTCTCTCGCAGCGCGTAAGTCTTCTCAGTTTGATGTACAGCTTTTGTTTGTGTCTCCGTACGTGTGTCGGATGCTCATGTGCGTATGGTTCTTGGCGGCTTGATGCAGTGTCTCGCAGTTCTCTTCGGGTGGGTCTCCGGGGCTGGTGAGAGTCTCTTCGATCCCTGCCACGCTCCACAATGCACGCACGCGCGCACACAAGCACGCACAGAGACATCCTGCACCTTTTCTTCCTTGTTTGACATTCGTTTCAGTTGACTATCATCTACAAAACATCGATTTTTCAACCACAGGGACAACAGTGGGAGATCAACTATTGTGGGAGGTGTGCGTGTGTGTGTGTGTGTGGGTGGGTAGGTGGGTGGGTGTCGCTGCCAGGGACCTCACATGGCGCTGTCCACTGCGTGCTTTACGTGATGGGGGGGGGGGCGAAAGTTGTAACTTAGGTGGCGAATTGGTCTCGCTCTCCCTCGTGAGCCTCTCGTGGGTACTGGACAGCGTCTGCGTGGGACAGCAGCTGGCTGTCTCTGGCACTGTCATCGTCGCAGTATTATTCTGCCCTTTCCTATGCAACTACTTTCTCGTTCGTACTGCCTCTTTGCTTCACCCCTCGCTCTGGGCTGGGTGCCTACGAGGAGGGATTCTTTGCCGCGCCCCGGCCCCGGCCCCCCCCCCTCACGTGCGCTTCCCATTCCCATTTGTCTCCCAGCGCGGCTACAAAGACGGACTTGATCGCGTTGTGCGAGCGGCGGCAAAGGCAGTGAGCGTTTGCCTTATAATCGTGTCAACAAAAACGCACACCCGCACCGAACAAATCCATCTGCATAGACGAAAAAAAAAAGCACGCAGTGATCGGAGAAGCAAATGCCGGCACCAAAGCGCAAGCTCAAGGCCTTTGGAAAGAATCGGCGCGAAATACTGTCGGTGACGACAACGTACGACGAGAATGGCGACTGGGTAGGTACGCCGCATCAAGCCAAGATGCGGCGTGTTGTGAACGAGTCGTTTGACAGGTACTACAACACATTGCAGCAGCTAGGCCGTATGGTAGCTCGCGCCGTGTATCCGACCTCGACTGACGCCTGCACCTCGTCGGCTTCTTCGAGCGCTGCTGCGCAGGAAGTATCTGCGGATGCTGCCGCATCGCTGTGGATTAAGGAGATGGTGCTATTCCGCACGCCGCTGCTGACAACTTTCTGGATTAACGACACTGATCCCCTCGCCTCTCAGGTGCGGGCCTACATGGAGTCTCTCGACCTGTCACTTGTGGAGCCGATCTCGTGGTACCCGATCGCTGGCATGGGCTGGAGAATCCTCGCGGACAAGACGGAGTTCCGTAAGCGTCCCGAAATGCAGCCATTGCGGCAGTACTTGATTCGGCAGACGGCTCTCGGCACGATCAACCGACAGGAAGAGGTCTCGATGATTCCGCCGTTTCTGCTCGACATCCAGCCAAACGATGTCTGCCTGGACATGTGCGCATCCCCAGGCTCCAAGACAGCCCAGATGCTGGTGGCGCTTGGGCGCCACAAGGTCGTGCCCTTTGAGTCCGACGCGTCGCCATTCCCCTTCCAGTACGACAGCGATGGCCTCGTGATCGCCAACGAGCTGGACACGAAGCGGGCCAACATGCTAGTACACCAGGTGAAGCGGCTTCGCCTACTCTTTCCTTTCGCCATCTTTACAAACCACGATGCACGTTACTTTCCCGAGCTGCCGCTGCAGCCTCAGCCCGGTGATGCGGACAAGGCGGCGGCGGCCGGTGCTGAGGTGCTTCGCTTCGACAAGATCCTCTGCGATGTTGTGTGCTCCGGCGACGGCACGCTGCGCAAGGCGCCACACATTTTCAAGATCTGGTCTCCCAGGGAGGCCATTAACCTGCAGAAGCTACAGATCGAGATTGCGCTGCGGGCGTGTCACCTTCTTCGTGTCGGCGGTCGCCTAGTCTACAGCACGTGCTCGCTGAACCCTGTCGAGAACGAGGCGGTGGTAACGCAAATTGTGCACCGCACTCGTGGTGCCCTTCGCCTCGTGGACGCCAGACCACTGCTGCCGCGGCTTGTGTGTGCTCCTGGCATGACAACGTGGACGGTCACGGATGCCAGCGGACGCGTGTTCGCAGCCCCGGAGGGCAACATGCACGAGGCGCTGTTTCCACCCCACACCCCCGGTGGGTACAGCTCCACCGCCGTCGATGCTCTGGACTTGTCGCTGTGCATGCGTCTCTTCCCTACCCACTGCAAAGGTGGAGGCTTCTTTGTGGCTGTACTCGACAAGGTGAGCGAGTTCCGGCTGAAGAAGCTCAAGGTGCTCAAGGTGGAGGAGAAAGGCGCCACAGCAGATAACGCGGTGGAGGCAGCTACAGGGCAGGCAATCACCATCGGCAGTACTGCTCCTCCAAAGTGCGAAAAGGAGACGCACGTCACCAGTGCCGACGACGCGGCGGCAACAGCGGACGCCAGTGGCGATGGGCTGGAGGCGGAGTTGACCACTACGCCTAAGCCGACCAAGCCCATGTCTTTGCCGCCCCAGTATGTTGGCGCACCGGCGGAGATCCAGCGCGTTATCAGCGACTTTTACGACGTCCCGCAGTTTCCCATGCAATTTCTGTTTGTGCGCACCGCCCAGGGCGAGCGCGACCTGCGGTTGTCTCCTGGCTCGGTATGCAGCATTGTCTCTCGCATGGCCGCGCACGTGCTGCGGCACAAAAAGGACAATGTCATCATCGTCTCTGCCGGGCTGCGCGTTATTGCGTTTGAGTCTCTGGACAAGGGCTGGCGCATCACGAGCGAGTCTGCGCTCCTCTTCGCAAAGCTGATGCGCCGTTCCTCACGCCTCGTACGCGTCCCTGTCACTCTCATTCAGGATATGATTGTGAGTGGTGGAAAGCTGAAGGAAAAGCTGCTCGAAAGCGTCGAGGATACGCAGCTGCGCAGAAGACTTGAGGGCTTGTCGATTGGCGCCTTCCTGTTGGAGATTGAGGCACCCAAGGCGCTGGGTGGAGTATTCTACTCGGTTGCCCTGCGCGCTCACTCGCGCATTCAGCTCCTCATAAACCACGAGGACCTGGAGGGTGTGCAGCTGCGTCTCGGCGAAGAGCCGGTAGCCTCGACGGAGAGTCCAAATGCGGAAAACGAAGACGACGGGTGAGAAAGGAAGCGAGGTGCGTACAAGGACTGAAATTTGCCACACCCCTTTGTCACCTGTGCGAGGACGATACGCAGCCATCGAGATCTGCAGACCACGCGCAGGCGCGTCTCTGCTTGGGGGGGGGAGGGGAGGTGTAGTACTCATGTCAACGGCGGTTCAGCCGCTAGAAGAGCATCCCTTTTTTTCTTTTTAGCTGTGGAATAAATCGCCTCTAACATACGTAAGACAGAAGAAAGAAAAAGGGAAAGCGTATTAGAATAAGGGTGGCAAGGAGAGAAGGAAAGCCCTCCCAATGAAGCGGAGGGCTCACTCGCATGCATCAAACTATGGAGCACTCCTTGTTTGCACCGATAGGCCGTCAGCTCTTGTTTTGCAGGTAAGCATATTGTTTCAGTGTGCACATGTGGTCTGATAAGGACAATGTGCGCCGGCTCCAAGTCCTCCCTTTTTCCCTTCGCCCCTCCTTCCTCCCCCTCCTCATCTGGGGTAGGTAGGTTGCTCACACAAAGACGTGCTCACTAACACCTGAATACACGGCTCTGCCCTCTCGACTACTCTTTATCTGCGCTTTCCTCTCGCTTTTTGTCTTAGGGTCAGCTGCTGCTCACTGCATGATCTAATGGGTCGACAGCATACCCACGCCTTTGCTCGTCTCCTTCGCTTCCTTTAATTGACGCAGTGAGACACAGGTAAACCGCGCGAATGACAGCGAACAAGACCATCTTCGACGCCTCCGCATTCCAAATCCCCCACTGTTCTCAACCCCTTCACTGTGCCTTCTTGCTGCGCTCATTTTTTCTCTTTGCTTCACTATTTAGAGCTAAAACTGCCAACGGCAGTTTCCTCCCCTCATTTTCCTACTCGAACCGGCTCTCTCGCCACGTACTGGTGTATTTGCGTTTCCTCCCCCCCCCCCTCTTTCGGCGCGTTGTTGGGCCGTAGTGTCTCGCTCTTCGCATCTTGTCCTCTCTCTTATTCCTACCCTACCCTACTCTCTCTCTCTCTCTGTGTGTAGGTGTGTGAGCGCTGTTCAAAACGTGCCAGCAGAACACATGTCGGTTGCTTTTTCTTGTTGCTGTCCCTTTCCTACCCATCCACCCCTTCTCCCGGGCCACTGCTGAGTGCGAAAAAAAAGTATCCCCTCTTTTTTGTTGTTGTTGCCTGGTTTTCTTTGAGCGTTGTTAGATGTCGCTTGATCGTGTACGATCACCACCGCTGTGTTCCTCGATTTCTCTCTCGGCCTACCCTCCTTGGTGTGTACGTCGTTTCCTTCCTCTCCTCTACACCGTTTGGTGTTGTGGGTAGTCACCACCATCTCTTGCGCACGAGGTAGGTGAGGCGAGTTCTCGCGCTCAAACACTTACCATCTTCACATCGTAACAAGCAGCCAACTTGGTCTTGTAAAAGCCTGCTCAACTCCCCCACCCCACTATTGATCAGTTTGTTTTTCTCATAAGTTGTGCAGTAGACAACGCTCGCGCTGCTTGCGTGGCGATCATTGAATATTGTTTCTTCCTCGTTTTTCCATACACACGTCTGTCTCTGCGCGCTGCGTGGGCTCGTCCTTGCACCGTTGTACTCACACGAGGGGCAGGCGTATGGCATAGAGGGGAAATGAGCAATAACGACTCGTGTGTTATTCAGCCGATCTTGCTGTCTGAAAGCCCCTCAAGCAGCGGCAGTGAGCTTCCCAACTTGTCGTCGCTGACTGCAGCGGCAACCGTAGCACTTACACAGCCGTCCTTGAAGATGCAGAGCGGCGACGTCGATGTCTCCGGTAGCGCCAATCTCTCTTACAATAACAACGATCTCGGCAGCAGCACCAGCACGGCTGAGCCCCTCACCAATGCATCGTGTTCTCAGAAGGAGCGCAACCCAAAGTTCAACATGTACAAGTTGTCAATCGAGGAGCAGTTCGACCTGATTGAGGAGGAGTTTGCCGCTATCGAGGCGAGAACCATGAACCCGCGGATGTACAACTTTACCACCTCCAACGCCAATCCAGCGAAGAACCGCTACATCAACGTACTCGCCAACGAGGAGACGATCTTCCCTCCAGCGTGCTCGGAATCCGTGCCGCCGACGACGGGCAATCCACGACTCCCCACGTCCGGCTGTCCACCTTCCATGTCATTGGCGTCGTCGTCGATTAAGTCCCTCACCTCCACAGCACAGAATGTGTGGAAAGCTGCAGAGAAGCGGCTCTTGAGCACACTGCGTAGCGGCGCCTTAGCGAAAGAAATCGAGGGTAACGAAGAGCCCACCACCGGCTGCGCCACCAAGAGGCGTCCACAATGTTACATCAACGCCAACGTGGTGGATATGAGGGTGGAGCCTGTCTTTGTGGCCTCGCAGGCGCCGGTGCAGGAGTGCATCGATGACTTCCTCTCCGTCATCTACAGCTGCGAGGTGACCCTGGTGCTGATGTTGACAGAGGTGGAAGAGACAGGCTTTGTGAAGGCAGACCGGTACTGGCCAGCCGACAGCGCGCCCGTTGGCAGGATCGAGTCGTTCGGCAACATGTGTGTGTACAAGGACCAGGAGGACCCATATACGTACGACGCCACACACGAACTTGTACGAAGACCATTCTACATACGACCCTCGGCCACGTCGACGGCGCGCGCACACAAGATCGTTATGTATCAGTATGTGGGCTGGCCTGACCGCGGCGTTCCCGACAGCACCGACTCTTTCGAGGAGCTCTTGAAGATCATTCAGCAGTATGTAGTGGCCCCATCGGCCCCCCGTGAGTCAGTGGCTGGGCTGGAGAACGCCCCCCGCAACCCCATCACCACCAGCAACGCCAACAGCACCAGAAGTGACACGAGAGCTGGCAAACTCACGCCTCCAGTCTTTGTGCACTGCAGTGCTGGCATTGGCCGTACCGGCACCCTCATCGGTGCCTACACGGCCATCAAGCTGATGGAGGCGGGGTTGCTGGCAAATACAAGTATCCGGCGCATCGTGGCAGACATGCGCAAGGCTCGCTTTGGCATGGTGCAGCGCGTGGAGCAGTACATGTTTCTCTACATGATCGTGCTGCAGCACTTGGGGATAGACGTGCGCAAGTTCAGCGCATGCATGCAGCCACGAGCGGACATGTATAATATGCGGTGGATGGAGGCAAAGCAAAAGGCGCTCCTCGAGGCCCGGTTGGCGAAACGGTAAGAACAAACCAAAAAAGCAGAAGGAGGATGAAGGACAATTGAGTGATCGGCTCCGATGGCTGCATGGGTGTGTTGGGGGGAGGAGAAGACGCTTCCTTCGCAGGAGCTGTGAAAACAAGGGTGTTGCCGGTAATCTTCACAAGGACGCGATCTGGACGGAGAGGTCTAAAGCAACTCTCCTCGTGGTTCCTTGCCCACCCTTGAATAAGGTGTACGTGCATCTCGAGATTGAGTGTGGCCTTGCTGTTGGTGTTCCCTGACTGTGATGAGGGAAACGTGATCGCCGCTTAGGGGCTTGGCTAATTGAGAAAGCGTAGGCTCAAGGACATGACACAGCGCAGTGTGTTAGCTCGCCTCGCTTTATTGGGCAAACCTAGGACACACCATATTAAGATGGGCGAGTTCTGTGCGCCACACGTCTCGGAGTCGGCGGGACCGTGATGAGCCACCTCACCCCCTCCTTCTACCCCTTCCCGTGCACAGAGCGACTCTCCCTTTCTCCTTAATGTAAACTGTGCTTCGTCACGTCAACGTGCGTGAACCCAGATCGGTCGGTGATGAAACCTCTCGAGTGAGGAGCGCGCGAAGGCACGCACGTGTGGGGGATCACGCCTAGGGAGGTGACATCGGGGGCCCCTTTCTGCCCCCTCCCGGTCTTGCTATCAATGCACTCGCTGTGGACTGGTTTGTGTGCGCGTGTTCCTGCAGTGTAGGCGGTCACCTCTTTTTCGTTTTTTTTTTGCTTCCTTTTCGATGGCTTTCGCGTGGACGGTCGTCCATCTCCCAAACGCTTCCACGCAAGCACCCAACCCTCATGACCTCGCGGAAGGCGTGCAGGGCGGAGGAGAAGGGGGGTGTATGCGACACCGCTCGGACAACGTTGGCGGCAACAGAAGAAGAAAAGAAACGCTCGCGAATGCGAATAAAGAGAAGACGTGACCACAAACAAGCCTACAAGCGCTCATGCAGCACCTCGTACTGCGTTGTCAGACCGAGACAGCGGGAAACCATTCATCCTTGACTTTCTCGAAGGCAACATAAAGGGAATAGATAGAGCAAGGAGAGGGAGGTGACAGGCTTAGCCCCCTCTCCTCCTCGTTCTAGGAGCACAGTCTTATAACCCCTGTCTCACCACCACCACCACCAAGCCACAATGCTGGTGTGCCATGGGTAGGGGAGTGCGCGTCTGTCTTCGCTGCTGCACACAGCCGTGACAGTGACTTCAAAAATAAACGGGAACTCTTGTAAAGATTTGCAGGTCACCTTCCCTTCAACTCGTCTGAAAATTCTGCGCCTCTCATACACGCCTTCGACATCCACCGGCCACCACATCGCCAGCACCGCATCCTAAAACAGGGCAAAAAAGCTGAGAAAGGGGGGAAAGGCACCAGAGAGAAAAAAAAAGCGAAGGAAGAGGCGAGAGCGGACGCAATCGACTTGCCTCCGTAAAAGTAGGAACGCTGTATAGGCCCCCTTACTGACGACTAGAGCGGTAGTGCAACACACACACACGCACTGATCTACAATGGATAGAAAACGCAGACAGTATATACCACCGGCGCTAGGAGGCTCGCCAGCCCCTACCACTGACACAACCACGGCGGCCTCCGCAGCTGAGAAGGCCACCAAGCGGCTCATCAGCCTCCGAAGTAGCGCACGTCCACCGGATCCGTCGCGACCGACGCAGACCTCCCCGCGCGCACAAGCGACGCGTGAGCAAGCCATGACAGGCGTACACCGACACGCGTCATCCCTAAACTTGGGATGCTCGCAGGTATGTGTGTCCACCCCGAGGAATGATGCGTACTTCGGCAGCGCCACCACCACAACGGCTTTCACTGCCAAGGGTCTGCCGCAGACGTATAGAGACGACTCACCCTCCCTTCCACGCCCTCGCGCGTACGCAGCGCCGCCGCAATCGTCGTCGGCATCATCACCATCGCCAGCTGCTGCCGCCGCATCCGCCGCGGCAGCAGCAGCTGCATTGCTGAAGATCCGAAACCAAACAAGCAACAAAACAACAGCTGACACCGCTACCAGCGGTCACCCCTCGTCTTCAGAGCACATACCACAGTCATCGTCGTGGCACTTGGCCACTAGGCCCTCACCAACACTCTCTCTGCAGCGACCCCCGTCTGTCATCACCTTAATCAGTCATCCTGCGGGAGAAGCGAATGAGCGGAATTACCCCGCCACCGCTACCGCGAACCTGTCGTGGCAGCACGTGTTCCCATCCTCGTCATCACCGCCTCTCCTTCAATCGAGTGCGCCTCGGTTAGCAATGGACATGTGCCAAGAGGTGCTGGGACTGGGCAGTGACGAGGCTAGATACAACGATGCCGTAGGGACCATGTCGATGACACAAGCGGGGCTAAAGCGGCCGCGCGACTCTAACGTCTCCCCAATATCGGATGATGAGGATGGCGGACACGGTAACGCTGTCGCTTCCTCACCATCCTCTCCGGGCTCCTCCTCTTCCTCCACTGACAAAGCATCGGCGCCGCCGCCAATGAGCAACGACATGTGTGCAGGGGTACCTCGTGTACCCGCAAGGGGTGAGGATATGGCGCAGGGTGGCGAAGGGTGCGATGAGGGCTCGGCAACGCGTCCCATTGCGGTGCGGACAGGTTTTCTTCCACGGCCTGGTAGTAGATATGTAAGCACCGCTTCGCGGCAACAGCAGCAGCTTCTCGAGCTTGCAACTATGCCTCAGTACCCGTTTCCACCGCTGAACAGAGCCACCACGGCGCCAGAGGATGAGATTCAGAGGTCGGCGCTCGGTCGAAACATGGAGGAGGACGAGGAGACGGACGCCGATGATGAGACTGGAGAAGAGGATGGGGACGGCCGCTGCGGGTACGTGATGCAAAGTGACCCGCTTCGTGTCTCGCTGGACTTAGCGCAAGTAAGAAAGGTGGCATCGCTCGCAAGGACGGCGGCGACTGTCGCGGCAGATAGCGATGGTGCCGTGCAACAAGCGGAAGAGGCGGAAGCAATACTCACGGGTGCCCAGGAGGGGAGTGCGTCGCATTGCCACGCGCAGCTAGATGACACGAATACCTGCAGTCTTGAAGCAGAATGTGACGTGCGCGAAGTCTCGAAAGCACGCGCTCGCTTGGAGAAACGAGGATGGGACGATATTCATCGACGCGCGATGCAAGCGGCTACCACACCTACACCACCATCGGAGCTTCTCCTCGACCTCCTTCAGCATCTCCCCAGCGCGCCGGGACGTGCGATTTACGACCGAAGCAACTGCCCACCCACCACCGTGGCTAGCGGCTTCAACGAAGACTTTCACAAGTGCGTGCAGAAGCTCATGACACACGTAGTACTGCAGCGCGATGGCCGCACCGGCAATGCAGAACCACCCTCCATCCCCGTTGCTGGTGCAGCGGTTGCACAGCAAGTCAATGCCTCCCCTGGCCCTCGCGGCAGCACGCAACGAAAGGGTGCAAGGCAAAACCCAAAGGTGGCTGAGACCGAGCAGCTTGCTGAAGTCGTCGAGAGAGGTATTGCACCCGATGTGCGCGATGTGGTAGCCTACGCCCAATTCGTCATGCAAGAGCGGCTGCACCAAGAGCAGCGGAGGAAGTCAAATTATCGCTCGACACTTTTGAGGACGGCAGTCGGAGAGTCGGGAGAGGACCGCTGCGCTGAGGATGGGGTACGCGCTAACGTCGACGTGCTGACCTCCGATCAGCACCAACAGCTTGCTAAGCTGCGAGCGGTGGTTGAGAAGAAGCTCAGCCTTATGCGCACTGCTGCGGAAGCAACGGACGAAGTAGGCGAGGCCGAGAGGGAGGCCCTGCGCACGCAGCGCACAAATAAGAAGAGGGGAAACGAGGACGGCTCAAACGAGATGCTACTCCCTAATGATGTGACTCCGCAGGAACCCAAGGCAGTGCTTGTCGCGGCTCACACACGATTCATGGACGTCGTGCGCAGCGCTGCAGCGAGCCGCCGCGAGAAAGTAGAAGCAACCCAGGCTGCAGAACAACGGCTGGAGGCCGCTGTGGCCACGTGGAGGAAGTCCTACGACACGCTGCTGACGCGCGAGCGGCATCGTCACCAAGCCGGGCAGAGACAAGACAAGCAGTCACGGGTAGAGGCACTGCTTCAGGCACTGCAGCTGCAGCAGGTAAATCCCCAGAAGGTGCAACGCCATCAACCCCCAGCTGACCTGTGGGGGATGGCGAAGGGGATGCGCAAAAAAGAGCGCAAGCACCTAAACAAGCTTGTCAAGGCGGCTAATGCATTCCCCCTCCCACCCTTCAAGTAACCTCCACCTCCACCGTACTTTTCTCAGTAGCGCCGCTCACTCTCCTTTGCCTCGCTATCACTTTTTCGCTACCGCCGTCATCACGGACGAACCGCAAGACGTAGGGGGTGGTGCGGAAGGGAGAAATTGAGCACAGCAGAGAGGAAAGACAGTGCGAGGGTGTTGCGGCCCTCTCCGCACCCCCTCCCCCGAAATGCAAACATACATCTGCAGAGGCACATATAATAAGCGCACACTCCGCAAGACATCTCTGCCCGATAGCATTGAGAGGAGAAAGGAAGCTGCTTGATTATGCATGTCCCTGCATAGGAGCTGAGATGCTTGTCGGCACCGCTTGTGCACCTCGTGTTTGTCTTCGCTCGTAAATTTCTTTCGTTACCGTTTTCAGCGATTCTCATCAGCTGGACCCTCGTTGTCGACACTGACACTTCCTTTCGCTGTTGCTGCTACTCTTGTTGTCGCTGTAGCACCGGTCGCTCATGACGCTGCCCTCACTGCTGGGCGCTTTGTCGACTCATTTTCTGCACTCTTCTCCCCCTCCCTCCCTTCTCCTCCGCTGCTTCCAAATTTCAGAAGCAGCGGAATGAAGGGAATGTCTCTGCAGCAGGGTTCCATTCCCGGTCTCTCTCCTTTCATAGTCCCCACTCCACAACATGGAGGCTCTCTTCTACGACCACGCCGCCATCAGCACGGCAACTCGCCAGGCTGACCTTCGCCAGGCCATGCAAGCATTTCTGGTGGACACTGCCTCGCGGTCGGCCGTTCAGCTCATCGCCCTCCTCGTCCGCATTCCCACCCCGTCTACCGTTTCTGTGGCTACCGACAGTGTTAGCGGCAGCCGCACCACCAGCAGCACATGTGCATCGCAGGAGGGCGGGGCTGTGACGACACGGGACGCCGCGACAGGTGAGGCAGCGGCAGCGGCGCCCCGTCGTAGTCGAACCGTGCAAAAGTTGGCGTGGTGCGCCTGGGAAGCTGATCGACGACTTCGTCAAGCAGCCGAGGACGCGGCGGAGATCAACATGTGGATCGCTCACGGTGAATTCTCTGCGTCACTGAAACCCAGTGCCAGGCTCACCAGGCCGTCTATCAGCAGCCCTTTCGTCGTCACAGCGGCCTTCTTGGCTCCGTATACGCGTGGCGACCTAGTTGTCTATGAGAGCTGGCAGCGCTGTGCCGAGGTGTGCACCGAGGCACCAGTCGCTAGCGTGGCGCGCGGCTCCGTGTCGAGAACCACTCGAACAGTCTCACCACTGCACCGTGCTAGCCTCATCGCCCTTTCGCTCGGGGCTCCATCTCTGTTGCTGTCATGGGCGGAGCGACCAACTCGCTGTCACCTCGATAGCCTCCTCCTTCCCCATCAGACTCTTCTGCTGGATCTGTCGTGGTGGTTAGCAGCGGCTAGCGGGAGCGTAGGCACAGCGAACGATACGGCAGCCGGCAGCCGAGTTAGCAACTCGGTGTTGCGAGACATATTTATCAATGACGTGCACCCTTCTCTAAAATTGCCGAAGGGAGACAGTCGGTGCGCCGTCTGGATCTCGTATGCCACCATCTTGGCATCACTCCACCCGCAGGTGATGGGCAGGAGCGAGGGCGCCAACGGTGACAACGGAAACGTCGACGTGCGCGTAGCAGGAAGTGCGTCACAACGGGGTCGTGGTTGGAACACGCTGTGTGGCGACGTCTCCGGCGTGGATGAGCAGGCATTCATGAAGACATACGCCCTGATCCGCCACCTGCTCAGCTCACTCAACGCCAGCCACTCTGGTGCTGTGGGCCGCACGCACTTTCTGCGCACTGTCCTGAGCTACGGCGGCCCTTCTTCTGCTTTGCGGCGCCAGCTCGTACACACCTGCAGTCGCGCCGCGCATGGTGTCATGGCGACCGATGCAGCGCTGCTGCGCACTCGGTCTCTTGTTGACGTACACGCCTTGTTTGGCGTACTCGCCGGCCAGGACAAGGTAAACATGTACAGTGAGGCCGCTGCGTTCGTGCGCACGGCACGACGTCGTGCTAGCGCCGGCCCGGAATTGCAACAACGGCGTCAACGTAGTGCTGTTCAAAGCGCATGGGTGCAGGTGGCCTCGTCCCCCTCTCCCGGCACTGAACAGAAGGCGGTGGCTCGTGTTTCAACAAGTGTACGTGACAACGCTTTCGTAGATCGAGGTGCCAGAGCGCTTGCACGAAAACTACGACTGTGGGAGCGCAAACGACTGGGCAAAGGGGGGAAGCGAGGCGTGCACGTGCGTCCGCGCGACAAGGCAGCAAAGAGGACAATGAAGCGAGTGCATGCTGAAGCCGGCGGTGCTGATTCTGAGCGCTTTCTCATGCACGCTGTTGAAAGGGCTAGTCGAGCAGCGGCGAACCACAGGGCAGGGAAAAAGCGCGGAGCTGAGCCGCTGGTAGGTGGGGACGGCTGCCCTTCAGCCTCCACCACCAGAGTGGCGCTACGGCCGCAGAAGCAGAGGCGAACGAATGCGGCGACTGTCAGCGTTGGGCTGACCACTGACACAGCTCTTAGCTGGTGCGAGGATGCGACTGGTAGTGGCTGAAGTAGATGAGCTTCTACTGCCGCGCTCATCTGTGTCCGTCTGCTAAGAAGCGCGCAAAAATGAAATACTTGTGGCTTCTTCTTCTTTGATCTCCTTTGTTTCCTATGTAGCAAGGAGGCTGTCGACGTAATAGGCATTAGCGTGTGTAGGTAACGCATATATGTACGTGTAGACGATTGAGACACACTCGGCCCTTTGCACTTAAGAGGTGCAAGCTACATTCACGAAAGTGTCGAACAAGGACAGTGGCGCTGTAGCATCGTCTTACGCCTTCCAGCCTCCCCCTGGTGAACCGCTCCCTTCTCTCTCTATAGTCTCTTTTACGCCGTTTCTGCAAGAGAGTGGGGTGGGTGTGGAGACCCACAGACAGAAGTGGAGGAGACACAAAGACAGCGTCAGTGCACCGTCTTCATTCACCGCCCCTCATCACTGGTTGCTTTCCATCATCATGTTTTTTTTTTTGCTCTCGCCCCATCTCCCGTTCTATACCATCCTCTCCGTCTCTCTGCTTTGTCATCATGCCGCACGTCCACGTGTGCGGGCTTGAGCGCAGCAACCAATTGAAGCACGATTGTCAGACACTCGAGTGCCCACTTAGCAGCGACGGTAGGAATCAGCACGGTAGGTAGCAGCCATCCCATCAGCCACAGAGCCCCCCTCTCCCTCCCCCACCGTTTCTCGCTCTATCTCCATTTCTCTTAGGCAACTTTAGCAGAAAGAGAAAACGCGGATCACCCTCTTTTTCAATCCAACCTCACTTCACCTGGCGCGGCACGCTCGCTGCAACGTATTTCCTCACTTTTTTCTCGCCACACGCGACCCCTTTCGCTTTCTTCTTCTGCCTCTCTTGTCAAGAAGATGAGTAAGGTTTACACTGATAAGCAGGGTAA
The DNA here is from genome assembly GCF_000755165.1 of Leishmania panamensis. Taxonomy (NCBI): domain Eukaryota; phylum Euglenozoa; class Kinetoplastea; order Trypanosomatida; family Trypanosomatidae; genus Leishmania; species Leishmania panamensis. Next base: position 853,339 of record NC_025882.1, read on the forward strand.
CGGGAAGCTCGGCAAGGGCCTGACGTCAACGGATGCGGGCATTCCCATAAGGGGAGGAGATGAGTATACCTCCAACTTCAACTATTATCCACCGGCAGATGTCAACTACGAGCAGTTTAGTGGAACACCAGCAGACGGTACCCTGCTTTACCCCGAGGTGACGTCGAATGCAGCTGAGGCACCGAGGCTCAGTCGCTTCCGCATTCGGGGCTTCAAGGACGTGTGGGCCAGCATCGTGTTTGCCATATTTGTGCTCTTTTCGATTGCATGGAGCATTGTGCAACTCGCCACGTACCGCTTCGACCCTGATACGAGCGGGAGGTCTCCGTTCAGTTCGGCGAGTGGGCCTAGACTGATGTGGATCGTAATTGCGTGTCTCCTGTCTGCCGGTGCCTCCGTGATCAGCTCCTCTGCGTTGCTCATCGTCGCGCAGCGCATTCCAGTCCAGATGATCTACGTTGCGAACATAATGACGATTTTAATGTTTTTGGCCTCTGCCGTGGCGGCGTTCTTGCGGCTCAACATTATCGTTGGCCTTCTCATGGTCATCTGTACGATCTTTCAGGCTGTCTGGTTCTTCCTCGTCCGCGATCGCATCCCATTCGCGGCCGCGCTGCTGCGAACATCGGCGAAGCTGATCAGCACTTACAAGTCCACGTTTGTGCTGAACCTTGTTTTGTGCGTGGTGACGCTCGGTTACGTCGTGCTCTGGGGCTACGGTGTGGCGGCGCCGATCGACCGCTTCTACAAGGAAACGGCCAACGGCGGCTACGGATTTGTGATTGCCGTGCTCGTCTTCTCCTTAATGTGGGTGTCGCAGGTGATGCCGAACGTCATGCATGTGACGAGCTCCGGTCTGGTGGCGACGTGGTACTTTGCCGGCTCGAACAACATGCCGCGCAACCCCACGCTGGCCTCTTTTAAGCGCGCCATAACGACGAGCTTTGGCTCCATCTGCTTTGGTTCCCTCGTGGTTGCCATCATTCAGTTTATTCGCTGGCTGGTTGAGAGCTCCGGCAGCGACTACGAGAATGGCTTCCTGCGTTGCTTGCTGGAGTGTATGTTGCGATGCCTTCAGAGCATTGTCGAATACCTCAACCGCTACGCGTTCGTGCACGTCGCGATCTACGGCTGCGGCTACATCGAAGGTGCAAAGCGGACCTTCGCACTGTGCAAGCAGTGCTTCTTTGCCGCCTACTTCAACGACTGCCTCCTGGCGCCGACGCTCAACATGTTCCTCTTCGCCATTTCTCTGCTCTATGCGCTGATCGCTGGCGTAGTCTCCAGGTCGTGGCCGATTGGCGTGCTCGTGTTCTGCGTAGCAGCGATGGTGCATTCACTCTTTTTTGTGCCCGTGGATAGCGCTGTGACGACGGTGTTCGTGTGTTTTGCGGAGTGCCCCGATGCGCTGCGTGAGTCAGACCCGGAGCTGTACGCCGCCATCTACGCCGCGGACGCGAACGGCACGAATAACAACGCCCTGCCACCGGTGTAAGCAACAGCCACGACGTATGCTGCTCAAAAGGGGTGAAAGCCGCGACGGCACCGTAGCTGAGCTGACTTCGAACCATCAATCAAGAGAAAGATATGCTCTGCTTTTCTGCTTTCACTTTGTATGCTTATTGGAGGCAACTGCTGTGGTCCACAATCGTGCCCCACTGTCAATTCCAGCGTTGTCGTTTTTTCTTCCTTCTTGTCTTTTACGTTGTCTCTATCTTTACCTACGCGATTGGTTTGTTTCCGCTCCGCCACCCATTGCCCCTCCGCCCTCTTCGCTCTCTCGTTGCTTTAGCCAGTGGGCCCCCAAGGTGTGACGACATTTTTTACCGAGAGTGTGCGTGTGTGCGTAGTTCGGGGCGTCTTCGTTGCGTGGGGTGTGTTGTCATGTTGGCTCTCCTCTCTATTAGCGTGTTGTTGGCGCCTACATCGTTTGTTTGCTTCGCTGTCGCTGTCCTTTTTCAGTGCTTTGGTTCGCTTTCTAACGTTCACATCGCATGCAAACTGGAGGGATCCATTATAGCCTCCTCCGTCAGTACCTCTCCTATCCGCTTCTCCTTTGTCCGTCACGGTACGTGAAGAACGGGCTCGTGCTGTACGCTCCTTCTGCTGACTCCTTGTCCCGCACGCTTCTCTTGGGCTTTTTCCTTCCCCTCCCTCCCACTTGTTTCTCTCTCATTCTCTTTTTGCTCGCGTGTGTGCGTGTGCGGGTTGATGCGCTTCGCCCATCTGTAGCACCGACGCGTGCCTTTTGTGTGTGTGTGTGTGTTTTTGCTCGTTGCCATTTTCGCTTCTCTCTTTTTGTTGTTGTTTTCCTCCAGCTGCCGCACATGCGTATGTTGGCGTCTGTGGGGAGGAGGAGGAGAAGAGACACCTATGCATGGGCAAGAAGGTGGAGTGCCTGAAATGAACTTGCACTGTGGGTCATGTCTTACACTTTCGATAATTGGCTTCCGCTCACGTACCCTCCCCCCTCCCCCCACGCACACGCATACAAGTAGTTATTCGCTCGTAATGTCTTTTGGCGAATACTTGCTGCCCCGTCGTTGGCATATGGTAATATTCCTATTCAGTCCCCTTGCTGCCGCGTTGCCAGAGTGGCGGCTCTTGGCTTTGCCGTTCGCTTTTCGCCAGTGGGACCACAACAACGTACGATGAAACAAGAACCCGTGCTCGTCTCGGTGTCTACATACGCGTGGCAGCACGAAGAGCCTCCTCCTTCCGCTTTTCACCTCCCCCTCAAGATTCACTCACCTTGCCTCCCACTCGACGGTTCTCAACACGCAGCCCACCTCGATGCATGCGTGTCTTTCTCCCTCAACGTAGGTTTGTGCGGTCAGTGTGAGTTAGCGGGGGGGGGGGGGGGGGGGTGGAGGAGATGGATAAGAGGTAGGGCTGTGAATATCTGCTCCGATAATGGACATGTGCATCAGCACTGTGGCAGCTGGTTACGTAGCCGCCGAAAGCGCCAGTTGTTTCCTCCTGTCCATTTCTGTTCCTCTCGCTCGCTTACTTCTGCTGCTTCCCTTCGGTTCCAGCCATTCTTCATTCCATACCCCCCCCTCCCTCCCTCCCCTCCTCTCCTCTCTTCTCCAACCCTTCTTTCCATCTTCCGGACGACACAATCCGCTCACTCACATTTGCATCCCCCTCTCCCTCTCCCGCGTGTTAGGCAGTCACTTCAGAAACTGCGGCTTCCTGGGGAAGCGCAGAGACGCACCGTGCCAGGCGCTAATCGACGCCGCTCCATCTGACTCTTGTCCCCGGCGCGATACCACACATAAGTGTGCTGGTTCCCTTTTTCTCCTTCACTACCTCCATCATACTTCTCTTCTTGGAATCAGACAGTGCGCACCCGCACACCGACATACACATACACACACACACCACGGCCAACAGCACCGAGCTCGTGGATAACCCTCGGCAGTTCTCCCTCCTCCAGCAATGTTTTGCGGCCATACTTTCTTAGTCTCTCTCGCAGCGTCGCCGCTGACGGTGGCAGAGCTTACGCGAAACGGTGCCCGTGTGGTGTACGACTTGGATGACAAGACTCCCGTCACGTGTGTCATCATCGCGGGCGGTAATCAGCTGGGCACTTCAGCGCGCTGCAGTCGTGGCTGGACGGAGGCAAATGGACTCCCCACATCAATGGAGAATCGCATCCGTGCCAGCCGCATCACAGTAGTCTACGAGCATTGGGTTCATGAGTGCCTGCGCAAAAGCCGTCTCTTGCTGCCGTGCCGGGACTACCCCGACACCATCGCTTACGATCCGTACTTATTTGCTGGTCTTCGCTTCACAACGACGCAGCTGCCGTTGCAGCTGAAAGCGAACATTATTGCACTCATGCAATTTTACGGTGCCACGTACCACAACCACCTGCTAGACACGACAAACTTATTGGTGTACAGTCACATGCGTCTCTCACCCAATTCCCTGAGGCATGCGGTGTCTGACCCTCTTGCACCTCTCCCTTCCATTGCTGATCGTCGCGACACAGGGGCACAGTCGTCGATCAAAGAAGCAGAGGCAGCAAATACTTGTCCCGGCCAGCGATTGTCAACGGGGCCGTCTGGAGACAACCCTGCCGGGGCTGCTGTGCCATCCCTGACAAAGCTCGCCGTTGCGCGTCAACACGGCGTTACGTGCGTCACACCACAGTGGGTACAGCTGTGTCTGAACGCTGGCGAGCTGCAACCGGCAAGGTCAGCTCTAGCGCCCGCACCTCCCACTCGGACTATGTCGCCTCCTTCCACCAACTCCAGCGCAACAATGAAGGCTGACGCACCAGTGTCCAACGTGACTGATGCCAACGAGCTTTTTCACTGTGAGGAGGAAGTGGAACAATGGATCAGCGACGTACTCATGTGCACACCGCACTCTGGAGGCGCCACCACGGATGCGTGCGCAGTTCGCCTCTACGGACCGTCGTGGTGCACGATCCCTGGACAAAAGGAGGAGGTTGCAGCAGCGCGTGAAACGCTCCAACTAGCGGCGCAGCTCTGCTCCTCCGGTACGTCAGCCTCGAAGACACGAAAGCGTCGTCGTGCATACTGACGAAATGCAGAGGAAAAAAGCACCGAGAAGGCGCCGATGGGAAATGGAGTTGGTGGGGCCGCCTCTGGTGTCCCCTTCCTCTCCCTCCCCTCACCCCACATATTGCGTATTGAATCATTTGTGTGCTACATGCCCAGCCCCTCTATACAGGCCAAGAAGAGAGATCGATGGTGCGGCGTGGCAGGACTCCATAGAAGCAGAAAAGAGTAGGTGCAAAGGGCATCATAGAAGCACGCGCACGTGCACGCACACATGTGCCATAGATGCATTCGCACCTTCACGCATAGAAAAAAGCGTAGGCCAGAAAAATGGGAAGCGGGAAGGGATGAAACGAAACGAAGCGAGGGAAAAAATGCTCAGAAGCGCAGCAGCAAAAGGAGCTGTTGTGCGTGTGTTTTGCCTTGCTCGCGTGAATCTTATGTGATTCACCAGGGCCCCTTCCTTTTCCTCGCCACCCCCCCCCCCTACATTTCCCCTCCGGCATCCTTGCATAATGCCCCCGCCTTGTGATTGGCGCCGTTGTTTTGATGAGGGGATGGGCAATACCTCCTCTTTACTTCTTACTCTCTGGGGGATCACGCGTCAGTGTTGTCTTGGTGTTTTTCCCTCCCTCGTAGACTGCGCACAAACTCTCTGAGCTGCGTGAGGTCGGATTTCTTTGTATGGTCCGTCGTGTGTAGCTCAATTTCGCCGCACATTTCACCCCCGTTCCTGACCGTCATTGAACTCTTCACACGCGCGTCGGGCGCTGTTAGCGGAGACAAGAAGTACAGGCAAACACACTGAAGTAGCGAACCACACTTAGTGATGGGCCCAGGCCCGCAGGCCTTTTTCGTGCCCCGCCTCCCCCCCTCTAAAGGAGGGGGGCTTCGGAACTCGCGCGACCAGAGGATCGCACAGCTTGCCTCTTCATATGACCCTTCTCTCTCTCTCTAGGCGCCTGTCTCCTTTTTTTCTCTTCTGCACTGACTCTCTGCACTCTGCTTGATAAGGGTGTTGAATCGATGATGCTCCGCGCACTTCTTCCTCCGTCTCTGTCGCCCTCCCTTCATATATCTCCTCTTTCGTCAACCTTTCCACTGTGCTGTGTGCCTACCAAGCACTCTGGTGCATGGCTTTCGTGTCGACGTGCATCCCGCAGATCGCACTGGATTTCCTTCCTCTTCCGCCACTTCTTCCCTTCCTCTTTCACTTTCTCACATCACTGCGGTGCTCGTGTACACACAACTCCAAGGACACCTTCACAGACCTCTGCACACGCCTTTTTAGTTTCACGCCTTTTTTCCCTTCGCGCCTGCGCCGCTCTCTGTAAAGGTAAGCGGCCTTCTAGTAGTTGTGTTTTGGGGGCCACCTTCACTGTCGATGCTGCTCTAAGGCACACAACATCCACCCCGCTCAAACCACTTCTCACAGAGGCTAGAGCCTTTACTCAAATTGGCCGGCTCAGAGAGTCGACCGTCATTCCTTTTTTCGTAGCCATAACAATGAATGCGCAGGCGACACTCAGAAACTTCTCCAGCACGCTGCGGGCGGCGGGCGGCGGGACCGCCCACCTCACTGCGTCAGCTGCCATCTCGTCCTCCTCGGCGCTTGCAGCATCGAACAACTTCTTTTCCCTCATCGACGCCTACATGAACTGCATCCTGGCACGTGATACGGATATGAAGGTCCTCCTCGTAGACGATTATGCATTGCCGATGATAGCTACTGCCTGCTCGCAGACGGAGTTGCTCAAGCACAAGGTGTACCTTATCGAGTCCCTTAACAGTGCGGCGCGACAGCGGAACTTGATGAAGATGCTGCGGTGTTATATTCTTCTGCGGCCACGCCTCGCAAGTGTGGACGCGGCGTGTGTGGAGCTGCGCATGGCGAAGTACCGCAGCTACCACATCTTCTTCTGTGGCACGGCCACCGCGGAGATGCTGGATCGCCTCGCACATGCTGACAACGACTCGCTTGTGGAGCAGGTGCAAGAGGTGTTCTGCGATTTTAACGCCGTCAATAATGACGCCTTCGTTCTGGAGACGCCGCCGCCGCAGTCGCTTGTGTCTTCATTCATGTCTGCCTCGCAGGTGCGCCGACTGGCGGAGGGGCTGGCCTCGCTCATGGTGGCGCAGCGCCGGCGACCCTACATTCGCTACCAGAAGAATAGCCCGTTTGTGCAGCGCCTCACCGCAGAGCTGGTGGAGGTCCTGAAAAGTGACACCAGCCTGTACGACTACCCAACACGGGACACGGTGTTGCTGCTGTTGGACCGCAGCGACGACCCGCTCACCCCGCTTCTCACCCCATGGACCTACCAGGCAATGCTTCACGAACACATCGGGCTGCGCTCCAACACGCTCAAGCTGCCGGCAGACGTGCAAGGAGCCGAGGAGGAGGGCTACGTCTTCTCCGAACATGATGACTCGTTCTTCGCCAACAACATGTTTAGCAACTGGGGCGACCTGTGCAACAGCGTGAAGAAGTACGTCGACCAGTGCAAGGCAGCGCTGAATCTTGACCGCCCCACCGCCACCCTCGAAGAGCTCAAGGATTTCATGCAGAAAATTCCGCAGACGAAGAGTCTCACCGGGTCCGTCACGAAGCACACGACCGTGACCACGTATCTCTCCAGTGTCATCAAAAAGCGCAACCTGCTGGAGGTCTCTCTATTAGAGCAGGACATGATCGCCTCTTCGGACCAGCGTAACCACTGGGCACGCCTGCAGTCCATCGCGTCGAGCGCCAGTACAAGCCAAGATGACCTCACGCGCCTCTGCCTCATCTACCATCTTCGTTATGAGCAGCCCAGCGGCGCATCGCAGGTGACACCGTACCTCGACCGCGTCAACTCCAACTACGCCCTGCTCCTTAGCAAGCTGCGGCAGTACTACGGTCATCACCGAGCCACCGATCGCCTGTTTGCCGCGACCGGTGTCATGGCAAAAATTGTGAAGACGTTTGTGGATGTCGGAAACATTTACACTCAGCATGAGCCTGTCCTGAAGCGCACCCTGCAACAGCTGTACAGCGGTCAGCTCGACACTGCTTCGTACCCGTACCTGGAACAGTCGACCTCCTCCTCCGGCGGCGGCATGCTGAACGCGGAGTACAAGGCAACGGAGGCGATTGTGTACATGTGCGGCGGGTATACATTCGAGGAGGCAGCGCTAGTACGTAGCATAAACGCCCGCACCGCGTACAAGCCGACTGATACAGCCTCGTTTGCAGCCGGCGGAAGTAGCATCAAGGCATCAATCGGCGGCGAAGCCACTCTCAACACGCACTCGTTCCTGAATTTGCTTGAACAGCTGTCGCCTTCGTAAGAGACCGGTGACGAGCTGCAGCTGCCGCAACTAGGACTGCCATAGCCCCGAGGGCTGGTGTGGCTTACCTGCATGTTTCTGTGGGGGTGTGTCCCCGAAAGAAGTGCCTCCCCTGCTCAAACTGTGGCTTCACGTCATCGTTGCACCTTACCGCGGCATCCTGCTCGTTTCTTTTGCTCTTAACTTCCTCTCCGATTGAGCCCTTGCGATTACCACGACGGTGTTTTACGTGTGTCGTTCAGCATGCCGCTGTCGAGCACAGCTGACATGGTGTATCGCATCCAGGCAAGCGATCCGCAGGTGAGAAGGGGCAAGAATGATGGACAGAAGAGGCGCGAGGAGACCCACACCGATCAGCTTCAATGTGCGCGTGCGCGAAATGTGCGGCACCTCCCACATCCGAACAGGTGCGCCGATGCGGCACAGATGCCGGAAGCATGACGAGACCATCCCGAATGACACCATCGAGTCCCTCAGACTCCCATGTGAGGAGTTGCCACATCACATTATGGGATGCTGCGGCTTGGAGCGACAGGGGGGGTGAAACACAGCACGCAGGCAGGCTACAGGCTCTTAGAGGACCCCTGACCTGAGGCTGACCACATTACTCCTTGAGCTCATCCGGCATGTGCCTGGCCTACTCCCATGTTACCCGCACGACAGGCACCACTGCCCCCGTTCTCGAGCAGAGCCCTGGAGAGGGCCCGCTTGGGTCGCGGCGTGCAGTCCATCCGAGTCCGTCTGGCGCCAATCGCGCTGCACGTATGTGAAAGGGGGACGAGGAAGGACGGGGACGCGTCCGTCAAGGCGCACGGCCCGATTCGTCGGCAGGGCGGCTCGTCCCAGGCGGCCAGGGCCCAGCCGCAGTGCTACAGAGGCGTAGGTGGGCTGTGACGGTGTGTGTGCGTACGTTTGGTGGCCTGTTCGTGGCCCAATGACACGTTAAAGATTATTATCTTTTACGCACCGCACTTTCGTTGTTGCTTAGCCTTTCTTTGCTTGCAATCCCGCACTTACTTGCCGTGCGCTCTTCCCCCCCCCCCCGTCTCTCTCTCTCTCCACTCCATCACATATGCACGCACACATACACGCGCGCACCTGTACTGGCGATTCCGAGTGAGTGGTGTCTCGTCTCTGCACGGGTCTGTTGGGGGAGGGGAGGGGGAGGGGCGTCACAGCACCGTTTTTCATTTTTTCAGTCCGTTCGTCTGCCCCTTATGCCGGCCGCTCACGCGCTTTTGTCCGTTGCTTCTTTTTTTTTTTGCCGGCTCTGGAGTGGTCCACATCGCTCAGTGCAATAGGGGGTAGGCAAGCAAATGAGGGGAGCAGGGGCAGGAGAAACCATCACGCCGCTAACCTTTCCAGGCTACGAAGAAGGAATAAACACACACACACAAAGAAAAAGGCGAGACAGCCACTCACCGCTGCCTCCTCACTCGCCGGCACCCCTCCTCCTCTCCCTCACCCTCACTTCTTCCCCTCTCCGGCGCGAAAAGAACGCTCGACTGACATCGAAGCACATTTTGGACTTCGCTTCACCCAACCTTCTCCCCCTCTTCCCACGGCTCTTCCCTAAAGCACACGCACACTCAGTTAATGCACTGGAACCGTGAACCCAGCCCCCCTCCCCCGCACACCCCCCTTTGCGACGGGCACTCAGCGATTACGTTGTAGCTGTGGTCGGTCGTTACGCACACTGCTGTGCGGAACAGAGCGGATTCCGACACATCTATACCCTCACAGAAATTTCACAAGCACATACATATACTTACCATACAAAATCGCACGCGCTTACATGGGCTACACCAGGCACGTGCGCCTCTGCTATGGATAGAGAAGAGAAAAGGGAGAACCCTTCTGAGTGTGTTTGCTTCCCCATTCTCCTGCCGCTGTGCAGCCGAGGGGGCGGCAGTGATGTGCCAGCTGCCACGCTAGAGAAGCGGATAAGATTACGTAGACCCCGAAGCCCAAAGTGCGCGAACTCGTTGTTGTTTTCTTTTGGAAATCCTGTAGAAAAAAAAGAAAGACGAAGCGTATAGAGGGAGAGAGCGGGAGCGCGAACAAGGTGACACTCACGCAGCGGAAGTACCAGCACAGCGGTGGTGCGGGGGTTGTTCTTGTTTGCTCTCCTTGAATTCGCGTGTATCGCTGTCCTCGCTCGTTCCGTCGCGCTAAGGTAATGGACGAAGGTGATTTCGCGCTGCTGCCCTCATCGCACAGCGATGGCGTTCCTCGATCACATGGGTCGCACCCCAACCCACCGCATACCACGTCGGAACGGTGCCCAGCACCGCTTCTTCTGTCGGATATGGCGCACAGGATCGCCCCCTCTACCTTCTTCGGTGCACCGGGAACACCGGTGAGCGTGTTGAACCTCGTTACTGCGCTGCCGCTTCTGTTGTCGTTGGACCGCTCCCACTACACTGCGACGATGAACAGTGCGCCGGAGGGCGTGCTGGATACCTTAACCGCGTCGGCTGCCCGCGGTGGCGGTCGCCTTGAGCCGCTGAGCTGGACGATGGCTGCCACCGATGCTTCCACTGCTGCGGTGCGTGCGGTACTCTACGCTCGTGGAACGCCGTCTTGGCAAGCGAAGAGACGACGACTGCGGCAACTTGCGCTCGACTCGTTCTTTCGCTCAACCGTGTCGACTCGCATCTCGCTGCGCCGCGAGCGCGCTCCTGAAGGCGGAGACGGTGTGCGCGAGGCAGTGGCGCAGCTGCTGCTCCACACACGCACTGTCATGTCGGATGTCTCGCCGACACAAGCGTATTTGGTTGACTTTTTCGCAGCCCAGATTATGTGCGGTGTGCGCAGTGCTGCTGCCGCCGTGGCAAACTCACCGTGCGCAGCCGCAGCCAAGGCAATTCATGAGCCAGTTGACGGACTAGGTGGGCAGGCGCCGAGCCCCGCATCCGCCTCCACAGCAATGATGAAGGAGCGGGCAAAGCCGCCCTTTGGGCAGCGCAACATTATGAAAAGCGGCGACTCCGCCTCAACCTCGGCCACCGCGTTACCGCACCATGACCGAGATGATATGGCCAACTCATACGCCTCTGCTACCATTGCTGAGCAGCTGCTCTATATCATTCTCCGCACGAGCATTGCAGCGAACACACCGCGGCGGTCGATCGTCATGTGCGGTGATGACACGCCCGCGCTCCTAGCAGATGGACTGCGTACACCGCCGCAAAGTACCACCGGCACCACTGCGCTGACCTCAGCTCCCCTCTCCATGGCATGGCCTTCCGTTGTCGGCAACCTCACGCGCACAAAATCACGGTTAGACGACTTCAATTACGCCGGCCCCGCGATGCTATCTTCGAAAAACGAGCAATCGATATACCATTACTCTAACAGTGCTGGCGCTGTACGCCCAGCTGCGGCGTTGCCATACCAACCGTATTGCTGGCTAGCGCCATCGACAGTGGCGCTGGTGGAGCGCTCACAGGCGCTGCGCCGACAACAGCGCTGGACGTGCGACCTCGATCCGGTGGTCGAGGCCACCGTAGCTGGAAAGGGTTTATGCACCCGCAGTAGCCACTTGTCTGGGGGCGCTGGCACCCGCTTCACCGCTGTCGTATCGTTGCTCGACAGTGTGCGTAGCTCGTGGACTCCTCTACCTGGCATGGCAGACAGCGACGATGCCGCTGCGTTGACGGCTCTTGTGCACAACAGCGGGCTTCCGTTTGCCACAACATCACCCTCAGCTGCGCTGAACGTGGCACGCGAGGCGAGACCCGCAACTCGCTTCGGTGGTTTCCACTGGGGACAGGCGATGGTGGCGGTGGAAGACCCTGCCGTCGAGGCCCTCTTTGCAGCCGACTGCGCTCATCGCATCAGTTCACACCGTAGTGAGGCCGATGGTGTCCCCGACAATGAAGAGGCAACACCGACAAAGCAGCATGAGGCCGAGTCTGTGACAGCCGCCCTGCCCGCGTGCCGTACCCCTTTCGTATCCTGCCAGCCGTTGTACGACAGGGTTCTATACGCGCAGGTGCACCTGGCCCTGCACTGGTGCACCGCTGGCCTTGCTGATCCATTTTGTCTTACCGATAGGGACAATACGGCTGGGCCAAACCTACCGGCGCTGCGCGTTCGCAAAGAGTTTTATGCCCGCCCGTTGCAGACCAAATGTGGCGCCGGGACAGCCGCTGCCGCCACTGCTATCAGTGGTTTAGCCTCCTTGTTGGAGTGGGGCTGCTACTACGGAACGCTGCTGCGCCGTCTTCACCGTCTGTGCGACCTGGCTGACGACGTCACGCTGCGCGGCACTCTCGGCAGCTACGGCCGCTGTGCCATGAACACCCTGCGCCTCCTGCTGTGTTTGCTGCGGCGACAGATCGGGGAACTGGCAGACCAGGCAGGCGGGCCGCACGAACTAAGCTTTGCAGAGCTACTTACAGCACAACAAAGGCTGCAGCGCGCAGTGGAGCAGGTGGAGGTGCTTGCGGCGTTTTTCGGCGTCCCGGCGGCTGCGGCTGCCCCAGCAACCCTTCGGCACGCACCAGCAGCGCCCGAAACATGGGACCCCTTTGACGTCCTCCAAGATCGATGCTCATCGGCGTTACTTCTCTCGCGCTTGTACGAGTGCTTCAGCGCACGTCACGTCGACGCGCTTGGTCAGCACGGCAGCACTGCCACACACTACCACGAGCTTCAGCAGGAGCGGCTCGCTGAAATGCTCATCTCGTTTGGCGGTGAGGGTAGTGACGAGACACCGCTGCAGGTGAAGACCTGGGGCGGCGGCGTCCACCAGCAGCGGCAGAAATTTGGAGCTGCCCTGGCTGCCGTTGAATCGGGGACGGCGCCTCCCAGGGTAGAATTCTCACCCCTCGGCGCCGACAACAAGGGAGATGCGTGGGAGCTGCAGCGCAAGGAGCTGCTCAGTGACTCCATCGACGCCATCGGGATCCTGCTCCGCGCCGTTCTGCGCCCTCTGAATACGATGCTGCACCGCTGGCTCACGGCAGGCGAGCTGGCCGATCCGTATGACGAGTTCTTTGTGGTGTCGTCCCACGGCCAGACGCACAGCGGCTTCGCCTTGGAGCCGTCACCACAGCGGCTACCAGTATTTCTCTCGGTTGCAGCTGCCACAGATCTTCTTCAAGCCGGAGTAAGCCTGCGGGTGCTTCGAGCAGCTGCTTCGCAGGTGGTGCTCAGCGCCCAAAAAGACGCGCGCCGACTGGAGGCCATGGCAGAGGTCAATGAAGCTGCGGCCGAGGACTATGCAGAGGAGCTGCTCGATACGCAGACGCTGCGACGCGCGATCGAACAGTTCATCGAGCGACTCGTACACGGAGCACCGACAGCAGATGCAGCGCACGGTGTGGGACGCGCGGAGACTGGTGCAAACGACGATGGCGATGCCGAAGACGCGGCCCTATTGCCGCTGCTGCCGCGTGTCGACGTAATGTCGTCATACGGCGCCATCAACTGGTGGAAGGAGCACTACAAGGCCTGCACTGGTGTCTTGCTTGAAATGGTGGAGGCCGCGAATCCCAGGGAAGGCGGCGGCCAGGATAGCCCTGCGGAAGCTGCACCAGACCCGTCACTGTGGCTGCAAGCCGACGAGGAGGCGGGATTGTGTGCTGCTGGAGAGGCGGCAGCGGGGGGAAAAGAAAGGGCAGATGACGCTGCTTCTTCCGAAACTCACACTGGTCGTGTCGATACGTCCCTCCTCTGTTCCACCGCTGCACGGGCCGCATGTGATGCAGGGAAAGGTGAACCAGACGATCACCATCTTCGTCACTTTCCTCACGACGCGGCTGTTTTCCCACCAAAGGAGTCGATGGGTGAGGTGCCGTCGTACGTCACCATTTTCATGAACTCCGACGAAGAAGAGGACCATGGTGTTTACTCGGGGATGGCGAGAGCAGCAAACGGGCGGCAGGAGGTGGACAACGCCTCTCTCGCTTCCTCATCTCCTCGTTCCTCTACAACTGCGACGAGTGTGCTTGGTCTGCGCCGCATCGCCGGTTCCCGCTTCTCTACCGGCACAGCAGTGAGCTCGACGACCTCGTCGCGTGGTACCATGGCCCTCTATGGCGCCATCACAGAGGAGCTACGTCAAGTCTCGCTGCTCGAGCAGCAGACGGAGACAGACCTTGGCCAGTCCCGCCACACGCTCCGCGCCGAGTTTGACGCCCAACTGTGGCGCCGTCGACGCGAAGGCCGGCTGAGTGATTGGAAGGCCCAGCGACTGGCGCTACGACTGCGGCGAGTGCGCGCCATGGAGAGCATCGTTGATGAGCTGCGAGATATGTACATGATACGCGCAGTCGGGCACGCAGAAGTCCAAGAAGCAGCGTCGCACTCCGTCGAGGAAACTGAACAACACGGCACGGACGGAGAGCCTTTCATCCCCGGCGCTGCAATGGCGCAGATGCGTGCCGTGGTGCCGCTTCACCACCTGCCGCCGTCGCGCGTTGCACCGCCGGTGATCCTGTACGCCGTGCCAGACTACGAGGATGGCGTCGATGGCGTGACCGGAGGGAGGCGTGGCAGTCGTGCCTTCGCTAGTCGTCCGCGCCGCACGAGCTTTGCGGCGAACCCCACCATCGTGGAGCTGCCCGCGACATCGGGGATGCGTCGTCGAGTAAGCACGCACGACACTCTTCAGTCATATGGGCGGAAGTGGCGCTCTCTCAGCGCAAGTGCACTGTTCATGAACAACTGCCCAAGGCCACCAGGGTCACCGCCGCTGTCGGGGCTCACGCCAAGGCGAGGGTCCGCGGCACCAGCCAGCACTAGGGGCGTCGCGCTCACCGACGCGCTGTCAGACGGAGCTAGTGTGCAGAAGAGCGAGGGCGGTGGTGTGGGACCAGCGGTCATTCGGCAGCTGCGTGATGTCGACCCAGCCGCCCTGTCAGCGTTTGGCGTTATGGAGAAGAGGGGCCTTGTTGGGCCGGCACACGGCGCTGTCGCGTCGTTTGCTAGGCCCTCCGCTTCGACTCTTTGGCAAGTCCCGCTGTCGCAGTCATCGCAGCAGCGCTGCGAACAAGTCGAGGCGGCAATACTGAAAGAGCACGCAGAGATGGTTGCTGCTGTTGCAACGGATGAAGCGCACGCAGAGGCGGTGCGGCGCGACGAGCTAGGGTACGCCCACCCAGATGCGCTCTTCAGAGTGGCGGACATCAACGACGATGAGTTCTTGCTGATGCGCACTGGCCCCAAAAGCTACGCGCGTCGTGAGGCAGAGGAAGCGGCGCTGGCAGAGCTTGCAGCACGACAAGCGCAGCTGGCCGCTTGCACAGTTGATGATCCAGAATACCTTCGTCAGTTGGCTGCTGCTGCTGCGGTCTTGACAGACCCCTGCTGCAACGGTCCTAAGGACAGCACCGCAGTGCCAAAGTGGTGCCTCTCGGCTCAGAAGTTCTCTTCAATGCCGACCAAAACAGAACGTGATGCCGCGGCATGTGACGATCGCGCCGAGGAGGATGTCGGTGCGGACGACAGTGCAACTCAGCTGAGGAGGAACGCGGATCTACCTCCGGCGCTAGATTCTGCGTGGCAGCAAGATGATCCACAGCGAGTCTGGCGTGAAGTGAGGACGTCGATGACGAGGACAGCAGCCATGGGGAAGAGCTTCACAGACGAGTTGTGGTCGTGGACCGCAGGGGAGGCGCATCGCTGGTACTTTGACGACCTCACCCCGCTGCACCACGTTCTCATCGGTGCGGAGGTGGACCGCGCACTTCTTGTCGACCTCGCCCTCACCTGCGACGAGGCGGAAGCGTTGCAACGCTGTAGCGGGTACTACCGCGCGCTTGGCCAGTACACAGCCAACTTCCTCACGCACAAGGCGCTGCAGCTAACGCTGTTGCCGCCTTACGGCTCTCTCTACCGCCTCACAACGCAGTTTCTGGACGTTTGCTTGCTGCAGAAGGCGCCGATTGCCATGCGCCTCATGGATGTCTGGATAGCGTGTGTCGACACCGCACTGGAAGTGATGGCAGAGGCTGAAGAACCGGCGATGGTGCACTCAATTATAATGGGGGAGACGCGGCTGTCGGCGTTGGCGGCGCTCAAAGACACCCGGCAGGGGGTGACGGTGGCCGACGCGCTCTCCTCCCTCAACTCTGCCTTCCAGCGTGAGTGGGCAACATGTGTCACGAATGGGGAATTGACGGTAAAGCTGGAGTGGAGGCTCACATCAAAGGATGACGAAGGACATGAACAGCTTGACTCTTCAGGAAAGGCTCTCGAGAGTGCTGTCGGCTTCACAGAGGGCGACGGTGCAGCTGAGGAGGGTAGCTGGAACGCCTCCAGGGCTTCCCGTCTGCCACGCCAATCGGCGCCCTCATCGCACGACAACGCAGAGAAAGTGTCAAGGTCGCTGTCTCCTATTCAATCCTTCCTTGCCTCGCTCAGCCTGGTGGCGGTGAGCCCGTGGTGCAGTGGAGCTTGGTTGCTGCCTGATCACATGCTGCATTGCACTGGCGCCATCTTTCGCACGCTCCTGTTTTGGAAGAGCGCGGAGCGGATCGTGCTGCATGCGTGGCGCACCGGCATGGATAGTGGCATCCCCAGCGTCTTCTTCTTTTGCAGTGTCGTGCGTCAAGTGTTGGTGTCCAGCCTTCAAGAGACATTGTGGGGCCGACTGGTAGAGCTGACGACGGCGTACCGAAAGAGTCTGCAATTCGAGGCCGGAGTCCTCTACACGTACAGTGCCCTTGAGAGCTTCACAATTGACCACGCTGCATTCTTGCGCGAGTGCGAGTTCTACATGCTCTGTGGTCCGCAGTTCCAGCGCCACGTCCGCCCTGTGTTACAGGCGATGGTGAACACCGTCGAGGAGGTGGAGCGCGCGCTGCGGTTGGCCCAGGTGTCGATACGCGTTGCACGGCGCCAGTACATGGCCACCTTCTACTTCATGGTGAAGAGGGGAAGCAGCAGCAGCAGCAGCGGTAGTGACAGTGACGAAAGCGCGGAGGCCGACTGCTGCCGGGAAACAAAGGAACGACCAACAGTGATGTCAGCACCTCGGCACGTCTTTACCCCCTCGCGGTGGTCTCGGCGAGCACGGATGGAGCAGGACGTCGGGAAAGTGCAGGGCAGTGACGGTGTTTCTCGGGCCTCCCCTTGGTACCTTCGACCCCTTGAAGACGCCTTGGTACACCACTCCAAGGCGCTCTCGCCACCTGAAGCAACTGGCAGTGAGCTCACTGTTGCGACTGCACATGATACAAATCCTAAAACCGACCTCGACAGTGCTCGCACACCGCCCAGGGGCGCCGCAAAGGGGAAAAGGAGGCGAGCAGCGCAAGCAGAGCGGTCACCGTCTTCGGCTCTCAGCAGCGCCACGACAGCTCGCTCCTCAACACCAGTGGTCGACAAGTCGCTGTTTTCTGTGATGAGCGCTGCCGGCAGTGGTGAGGAGACACGTCGTGAAGGCAATCCAGCTCCCACCGCAGTATCACGCAAGAAGCGCCGCCGTGGAGGTAGCCAGCCAGTCGGTGTTCGCCGACCTACCGCTGGCGCAGCAGCGTCAACGGCCATGGCGCCATGGGCTTCCGCGGCTGCGCCGCGCCTACAAACGCGGAGGTACAGCTGGAGTGCTGGCAGGACAACGCGGCAGTCCGCTGCTTCAGCTCCGGCACCAGCATCGCCGGCGACGGGTGCGGCAATAACGAATACCTCAGTAATGAAGCGACCTTGTCGCAGCCGCCACCACGGGAAACGGCTCTCCTCAGCGAAGCGCGAAGAGCGGCGCATCAAGCTACGCGCGATTGCAGAACGCAAAATCAAAGAAGAGGTGGAACATCAGCACCGGCTGATGCGCGACATGGCTTCTCTTCATCTACGTCGCTTTGAACTGCTCACTCAATCCCTGCGCGATGCGTTAGCAGAGGTGATGGTGAAGGAAAATGTGAAGGGTATGGAGGAAGAAAGCATTGCTGCTGCTGCCGCCGCCATAAGCGATGGCGCGTCGTTGAAGTCGATCAAGGACCTGCACAAGGCACAGCGACAACATATGAACCGCTACGCCTACATCTCGACAGTGCTCCAACGGCTCGATGCACTGATCGAAGTGATGGCCACCCAAGTCTAACCTCTGCCCTTATAAAACAAGTGCATGTGTGTGTGGGGGGCGGAGTGGGTGGGTGAAACGTCGGGCAGTTGTCTCGTCAAGGCAAACGTGGTGCTTGGGGCCACCCCGGTGACGAGGATGTGTTGGTGTTTTGCAACCTTCTCTTTCCCTTTCTCAGCTCGTGCTTTATGTGTTTTGCCGAGCTGATTGAACTTTTCTTTCCAGTATTGTGCTGGTCAGTCTTCTGCGTGGTGGCCAAACAAGGGTCATGAGAAAAAAAAGGAAAGGAAGTACAAACTCGCTTCCCCCTTAAATGCCCGCTATCCTGGGAGGGAAGGAATACGTTCTGCATACGTCCACAAGCCTATGTGAGCTCCCCTTTAGCCCATCCGTTGTACCGGTCGCTCTCTCTCTCTAGGTACGTCGGCAGAATGTATTTGAGGGAAGGGGTGAAAAAGGTGGGGGTCGAGTGCGGTCTGCAGGCGTACTAAGTCTCTGCCGCACGAATCACTGACTCTGCGTCAGTGACGTATCCTTCCCTTCTTTTTTTTTCTCTTATCGGCGTCTTCGAATATGTCGCTCGCCTTTACTGAGAAACCGGTGGGATTCACGTGTCTCTCCTCCCTTTTCCGTTCCCCCCTAACTCCTTCACTTTGCTCTCTCCCTCTACCGATCCCTCTCTTTTGTTTCGATTACACTAACACACATGCACCATGTCACATGTGCGCTGTTCTGGCCGTGCTTAGATGTCTGAGGAGCAGGTGTTCCGGTAGCAGTCTCGAGAATCACCGCCATTGCCCACTTCCCCAACACCCCAACTCTAACTGCTCCCTCTGCCCTCATCTCTCAGTGTTCTGTAAGGTGTCTGCACTCCTCCTCGCTCTCTACCTCTCTCGCACCACAGCAAGAACTCACCTGTACGCATGCTCTGAGAGCTCCCCCCACACACACACAGTCTTGCCTTTAACGTAACCGAAGTCCACCTAACATCTCCTTATCTCCCCCCCCCCCTCATCAACACCACGATTCCCCTACGCAGGGCCTCTCGGTGTGTCAGCCACTATTACCGACACGCAACAGAAACCTCCGCATTTGCTGATAGAGATTACACTCTGCCCCCCTCCTTTCCCTTTCTCTTCCCTTTCTCACATACCACCTTCATTTTTTTTTGTGTCTGTGCACTCGCAGCGAAGATGTCGTCCTTGCAGAAGATCAACGATATTGAGGCGGAGCTCGCCCGCACGCAGAAGAACAAGGCCACCATGGCCCATATCTGCGCTCTCAAGGCCCGTCTGGCGCAGCTGAAGCGCGAGCTCATCGCATCCGAATCGAAGAAAGGCGGCGGCAAGGGCGAAGGGTTCGACGTACAAAAGACTGGCGATGCTCGCATTGGCTTTATCGGCTTTCCGTCTGTCGGTAAGTCGACGCTGCTGTCGAAGATGACCTCGACGCACTCCGAGGTGGCCGCGTACGAATTCACTACGCTGACCTGCGTACCTGGTGTGGTGAACTACCGCGGCGCCAAGCTGCAGATGCTGGACCTGCCCGGCATTATTGAGGGTGCTAAGGACGGTAAGGGTCGCGGTCGGCAAATCATTGCTGTAGCCCGCACCTGCTCTCTCATCCTCATCGTGCTCGACGTTGTCAAGCCGCTGCAGCACAAGCTCATCATTGAGCGTGAATTAGACGGCTTCGGCATTCGGCTGAACAAGTTGCAACCGGATATTGTGATTCGCAAGAAGGATCGCGGCGGCATCAGCATCTCCTCGACGTGTCCGCTCACACAGCTTGACCAGGAGACGATCAAGACCATCTTGGGCGAGTACCGCATGTCAAACGCCGACGTCACATTCCGCGGTGACTACACGGCCGACGAGCTCATCGATGCAATTGAGGGGAACCGCGCGTATATCCCAGCCATCTATGTGCTGAACAAGATTGACCAAATCTCGATCGAGGAGCTCGACATCATCGCCCGCATTCCGCACAACTGCCCAATTTCTGCCCATCACGAGTGGAATCTGGACGGTCTTCTCGAGTGCATTTGGGATCACCTCAACTTCATCCGCGTGTACACGAAGCCAAAGGGTCAAGTGCCGGACTACGACGCGCCGGTCATCCTCAAGAAGCTCCCGCAGCCGTCGGTCGAGGGCTTCTGCAATCGCATTCACAGGCAGCTGATGCACAACTACAAGTATGCGTGGGTGTGGGGCTCGTCTGTCAAACACCAGCCGCAGCGCGTGGGCAAGGACCACCTGCTGGATGACGAGGATGTCGTGCAGGTGGTGAAGAAGGTGTAGAAACAAAAGAGAAACATAGGCACCTAAGCGACAATGTGAGGAGCGACGCAGATGCACCCGTGAGGGATGTCGCAGGCTGAGTCACACGCACACACACACACACGCAAGTGATGAATCGTATGTGGCAAAGAAACGCGTACCGTGCGTGAAGTCGATCAGTGAAGCAACCGTGCATCCCGCCAGCGCTTTACCGCGTTTGCGTGCTCCTTCTTCTTTGGAGTGATGCCCCTACCTAGGGTCGGCGTGGCTTACTTTGGTGTGGACTTGAACGTGAGCGGACAAATTGGACTGCTTCGACAAAGTGACGGGCATACTTAGTGTGAGTGTCTTTGTGTGCACGCACTGTCAACTGGGGAGATGAGGTGGACACCGACATCATGCAAGAGATACGTGAGCGGGGCTGCGGTCCGAGAGAAGAGGGGTGCGCGCGAAGTGACATCAAGCGGCCAGAGAGCGTCTCCGAATGCGTGGTAGCGCGGAGTTATCGCGTGCGTGTGTGTGTGCTGAATAGCGCAGACGGGCACAGAAACACAACCTTCGCTTTTTCATGGGTGAGGGCACACGCACATCTTTAGCCACGCACGCACGCTCATTCTCTCCCTCTTCTTCTCTGCTGTTGCCTGCCTCGTCCTTGCTTCGCCTCTCACCACCACCACCGCTACTTCCACTTGGCCGGCGCCAAGTCGAGTTCTGTACAGAGTCGCTCACTATCTGTTTCCTTCCTTCGTACGCTTCGTAGACGACTGTTATGACCAGGGTTGTCTGCGCCGCGTCATACACACACACACACACGCACATGCATGCACGTCGCCGCCGCATCATTATCGAACAGGCTAGTTGACTGTTGGCTAATGTCTCCGTGTAGGGAGGAGGCCCCCTCTTTCCACCTCTTTGGGTACTATTCTCTTTTTTCTTCTTCAGTGGTTTGTTGGCCTTCTGCTTATATCCGCGCATCTCTGCATGTCTGCGCTTACGCGTGTGTGTATCTGCGGGTGTGTGTGTGTGTGTGCGTGCATGCGTCGTTCAATCTAGCTTACATCTCCATCGCCCAGGGGCAATGTTTTATGCCCGCTCTCTGAGGAGAAAAAGCGAAAAGAAGAGTAAATAAGGGTGTTGTGGTGACACCCACCACTCGACCCCGTTGCTGCGAGCGCGGGCACATGTCCTGTCAGAAGCCGCCTCTCCTCTATCGCCCAAGGAAACGGCTGTGAGGCACATCCAGGGTGGGGATATGGAACAGGAAAGGGTTCGCACAAGCCACACTCCCACTTACGGTGACATTCCGTCTCTCTTTCCACGTGTGGCCAGTCTATTGTGAGCAAATCAACAAGTAGGCGAATATGCCACTCGCACCTCAGGGCTGCATAGCATACCAAGTACAGTAAACCTTGCCGCTGCAACTTTCTCTGATCGCACCACTCACTCTCTCAGGCTTTCTTTTCCAGCGCGCTCCTCTCGCCATACTGCGTAGACATAATTTATTTCCTTTGTGCATTGCTCTCGCCGGTCGCTGGAGTCATCATTGAGGCAACCGTGGCACACACACATTCAACGCTCACACGCAGCCAAGCACCGCTACAAAAATACGCGCCGACTCATTTTTAATGTAGCGAGGCTAAAGTCGATCAGCTGAAGTACACCGCACCAAGAACGCACAAGGAAAGGAAAGAAAGGGAAAAGTAGCGCAGACAAACAAAAAAAACACAAGGAAGCCCTGTTTAAACTTTAAGTCTTGTCTTCGTCTCTGTTCTCCTCTGCCCTCAGCGGCGCGAGTTGTGGGTCGCCTTTTGCTCTGTGTGTCTGTGCGATCATCCTCGGCACATCTGCAAATACACAGCGCCACTTCTTCATACCCACACACACACACACAGACCACCACTACCCAGTTAACGAAGAAGGCACGCACCCTTTTGGCTGATGGTTTCCGCCTCTCTCTCTCCCTCTCTCTCTCTGCGAACTCTGTCAGGCTCTTTTTGTGCAGTCGCCACTGCTCCTCTCTCCCTCTTAGACAGACACGCAGAAGCATCGCGAAGGGCGAGACCGCAGCACAGTGTTTTCTTCTTCGTTCGCCGTACTGAGTTTGTGTTGTTGTCTTTGGCTCGAACGAAGTGCATGCGTGACTGCATCAAATCCCCAACGACGCTGGACATACAAGCGCGCGTAGACGTATTCTCTTCACTTATCTCATCATCTTGAGGCAAAGGTTCACAGAAGTGTGCGCGTTCCTCTCTTGAGTGTCCGTCAGTTCTACGTTTTTCTCTTCTACACTCCCTCTTCTGTTCTCATTCCTCGCCTTTCTTATCTGCCACAGTTTTCGGATCCTCGTTCGCTTATCAGCATTGTGTGGCTCTTATCACTTTTTTCTACCTCTCTCTGCTCTCCTCTCTCTCTCTCTCACACATCTCCGAGTAATCATCATCAGCGAAGGGCGAAAGGAAAGGTCACCGCTCTCTCTCGCTCGCTCTCTCTCTGATCCCTCTTCTTCTTCTGCGTGGGAGGTCGTGTGTGTTTCTGTGCACTCGTGCGCGGCATTGTGTGGCTCTCTCTCCCTTTAGTCGCGCCCTTGGACCTTTGTGCTCCCCCTCTGACTGGTGTATAATCCTGCTGTTCGTCATCGCCACGCTTCCCTTCTTTTCACTTTCCCTTTCGCTTGATTCATCTCTCCTCTCTCTGATCATTACGCGGGTTATCGTTCTGCTGCGTATGCTTGAAAGCGAGGGAGCGAGTGAGTGTGCGTGTGTGCGTGCCCAAAGTGTTTTGTCATCCCCCTCTCATTCAACTGAGAGCTCGAGGATCGTCAAACAGCGGAGCCATCACACAGCAGTCGTGCACATTTCCTCTCTTGCCTTTACGTGGAGACATTAGCAAAACAAAGCAAGCGTTTCTTGTTCAACTGCATAACAGGCGACTGCATTTCTGAAGAAAGTTGCTTTCCTGGTCCTGCAGTTGTCTCTCGGAACTACCTGTGGCTGCTGTCTTTCACCAGCGTTTTAACAGCGAGCTTCAGGCTCCTCAGTCTGAATATCCGCGCACCGTCGCGCCACCGCAACCACAGCCATAGGCAGACGTACAAGCATAGGGAGAGAAAGGATTGCGCCTGCACATCCACACACATACAGGGAGGAAAGTAGACACACGCAGATGAGCGCAGCTCCGAAGACATCGACGCCGACGATTTCATCGGTTGCCGTCGCGTCTGCTGCCCACAAAACTGCTCGGCAGGCGATGGAGCCGCTCAAGGACACTGTCACCCTCAGCCGTCTCGTGGACGTGCTCTTGTTTCTTGGACCGAGCGGGTGTGGCAAGTCCACAGTGATTCAGCGACTGCAGCGCGACTGGCCCATGCTATTTGAGTTCAGTGTGAGTCACACAACCCGTTGCCCGCGGCGCGGCGAGGTAGATGGGCAGCACTACCACTTTATCACCATGGAGGAGTTCCAGAAGCTAATCGACTCGGGTGCCATGATTGAATACTCTCGACTCTGCCTGCCGAAAACGTCGTCGACAACGCCTCCGCAGAGTCAGCCAGTCGGTAATCTCTACGGGACTAGCAAGAAAGCTCTGCACACGGTGCTCGAGCGCAATCGCGTCGTACTCATGGACACCGATCTGCTTGGCGCAATCAGCATTAGGCGCTACTGTGCTCGCGAGGTGGTGAACGTGAGGCCTGTAACCGTTTCGCGATCGAAGCGCAGTATGGCGCAGCAGGGCGGTGGTGCCGCTCCCACCGTTCAGTCCCCACTAACCCTCTCCACTTCTTCTCTTGCGCCTGTGTTCCTGGCACGTGAGCGCGCCGTGGCTCCCGCGGGCACGATTCTATCCACGGACGCGACATTGTCGTCCCCCTCGTGTGCTGCACCTGGGGTCACACGCACGCTGCGTTGCATGATCATCTTCATTGCGCCACCTAGCATGAAGGTACTGGAGCAGCGGCTGCGGGAACGCAAGAGTGAAACCGAAGCCTCGATTCAGCTGCGGATGAAGCTGAGCTGCCGGTGGATGAAGTGGGCCACGGAGAACCAGTCATTCTTTGACTACTACATCGTGAACGACGACCTTGAGCACTGCTACGCTCAAGTGAAGGAAATCGTGCAGGCAGAGGTGCTCATGCTGGGGAGCTCTCTCTGAAGAGAGGTTTCGGCCACTGGGAAGGAAAGTGGTATGATGCGAATTGGATGGTGGTGATGGAGAAGCGCAGTGACGTCGCGCACATTAACGAAAAGAAAAAGAGAACGCAGAAAGTGCACCGGACGATGCGCCTGGACAAAACCCATCTCGTGCGCTTCATTTGCTTCTTTTGTGTTTTTGTTTTCGTTTGCTACCGCGCCGTACGAGAAAGAGCCATGGTTGCTCGATTGGCGCTGCTGCTGCTGCTGCTGCTGTGACGTGGTCTACTGGCAAGTGCGAACCCTCATATGGTGCTGATCTGTTCGTGATTTCGTTTTTCCAAATTCTTCCGCACGTCTCTCTCTCTCTCTGTGGCTCCCAGGCGCGCGCGTTCTCTCGCTCTGTTCGTTCTTGACGTCTTCCCTCTGTTTGTTCTTCGCGACTGCATCGGGCCATGTGCGCGTTTTCTTACTCTACATTCCCCTAAGCCAGCCCCCCACACCCCCTCCCCTCGCTCGTTCTTGTCGTTTGGCTTCTTTGCTTGTTTTATGTTTCCCTCGTTTCGTTTGCGTAGTGATTTGTTGAGCTGCGGCCCCCGACTGCATCCGCCATGGCTCTCCGCACCCCCGTTCTCTCTGTGCTTTGTTGCCTTTACACTGGGGGTCTTGGAACGAAGCAAAGCAGAGATGAAGTGTGCGGTGCTGCTGGGGTGAAGGTACTGGTGCAGCCCATTGAAAAGGTGCCTCGTTGCTGAGCACATGTGTGTTTGTGTGGGGGGGTCTGTGTGTGGTGCGGTGTGGCGTCTCCATACTTTCTTTTCTCCTTTGTCGTTGTCTATGGTTTCACTGTCTCACACGCTGGTAGTCCGCAAGCGCACTCGGGAAGGTTACGTACGGAGCCATTTTCAATCACGAAACGGCAAACGACGAAAACACGAGGATGAGTAGAAAGACGTCCCTGCGAATAGGCAGCCCACCTGAGCCACTGACGTACGACGGCACAACGCGAATCCCCAGCTCTGTGAAGCAGCAGTTTCTCGTCTGCCACGCAGCCGTCTCAGGCACCCACACCTCACGAATAGAGCCAATTGCTCCGGCGCTGTCACCCTGAACGACTCCTTCTTTCTCTCGCTTCTTTGGCCATCTACTCCTCCTCCCCTTGCACCTGCGCCTCTGTTGCCTGCCTGTCAGGAAAAAGCTCATGCGTCCTCCTCCACGCGTATACGTCCAAGGCTGATCGTTTCTAGTGCTGTTTCTCTTTCTTTTCTCAGACTTTTGCTCTCTCCACAATGGCGGAGGCAAAGGTGGTGAAGGACTTGGCGGAGGTGTGCGCGAGTGGTGGGGAGACCTATAGCGCATGGACCACAGCAAAGGCTGTCGTGCAACGCCGCTATCTCTCCACCAAAGCTCAGGGCACATTCGAAGGCTGTGTCGAACTTCTTGTTTCCTTGGTATGTGTGCTTCGGACGTACCTCCGCATCGATCTGGCGCAAGAGCTGCTCCGCGATGTGCTCTTCCAGGCAGTCGAGCACTTCTCTGCAAAGATGACTGCAGGGGCCACAGCGGCTGTTGTGAGTGACAGCAGCGCGCCTCAGTCTTCATTTGACCTAATCACCGCTAACTTTCTACAAAGGGTGTTTGACGCGCTGCTTTCCGCCACTACGCGCACCTACACACTGAGGGGACCGCTGCCGCTCGTCGTAGAGTGGAACAGGGATGCAGCTGGCGGGGGTGTGGATGCCTCTGTGGCGCAGTCGCAGTACGCCGCGTCATGGGCGGAGGATGTAGTTCTCGAATTCGCCATTCGCGCGGCGGACTTTCTTTCACAGCGTCCCCAGAGCGCTGCTGCACTGTCTCGCTCGGCGCAGAATCTGTTTGTGTCATACGAGCAGCTTCTCGCTCTGCGCCTGGCTCGCTCGTCATCGCAGTCCTCCATGCTGCGCGCCGGCACCGCTACCCCGGCTATAGCCCCCTCGTCGTCGGTGCTCATCTCAACGCTGGTGGCGCAGCTGCTCCACACGAGCACCCTCAGTCCCGCCAGCAGAACTGGGGAAGTATGCGCGCACATCACCGAGGCATCACCGACACCAGTGGTCGCTGCTGTGTACTGGCTCACCCACTTGGCACGTCAGCCAAACGAAGTCAACTGTCTCTTCGCTCAGTACGTGTACCTCGACATTCTTGGCCGAGGCCTACAGAGAAGCCCTGTGACTGCCGCTGCTCAGGGTAAGAATGCCGCCTCCGCGACGCTGCTGCGTGAGCGCGTGAATGCAGCACTGGGGAAGAGGTGCGCGCTGACTCGTCGGGAGGCAGTCTTGATGGCACGCGCTGCGGTCGAGGCGTACCGGCAGGCATTTTCGCTTGTGCTGCAGCAGACCTCCTTGGCCAGCTCACGCCAGTTGTCCACCTCTTCGGAAAAGAACAGAAGCGAGGACACAACGGTCGATCCCGAATACGCACACCTCTATGGCTGGACGTGGTTCCTCGACTCCCTGACGCTCACACTTGCGTACAGCGGCGCACGCCGGAACAGCGAGAGCGCGGGTGCGGGTGACGAGGTCGCCGGTGCACTGCAGCGAGAGAAGCAGCAGCGCGTGTGCGCGCTGTTGCTCGGCACGTATGCTGCCGTGACAGCGGAACTTCCGGAGCTAAACTGGAACAAGGTGGTGGCCGACTACATTGGCGCATAAAAGTAGCGGTTCGGGCAAAGAGGAAGGTGGCCTGCAAGAGGCCGAGCGCAGCGGCAGTGGACACCACAGCCCGGCGCCTTCAGCGTGGCTTTTTCTGTTTGTTTTGCCGCCTCGCTGCCGGCTTCTCTTTTTTCCCTTTCTGTCGCATACCATTGCGCCTGTAAGAGATTGTTTTGCCACACGAGCATCTCATTTTCTCTTCTCTTTTCAGCTTTCCAACTGAGTCCGCTGCTGCTGCCCTGTGTGGTTGTTGTCAGAAGCCTGCCTCTTTATCTGCCTACATCTCCTGCGGCGGATCCTTCACGTGAACACCCAAGCACGTATTCTCTCTCTCTCTCTGAACACATGTGTGTGGGTTGCTGTGCTTGTGGATTTGTTTACCTCTGTGCTTCATATTTGTAGCCTAGCGTGCGCTTCAACTAGGGTTCTTTTCCTTAGTTCTTGTCAGACTGACTTTTCCGATTTCTCAAGCTGACCAGACACAATCTGCCCCTCTGTTCGGCCGCTGATGGGGAAAACGCAGTGGGCAGCAGGCCATGGGCCTCCCTTGTTTTGCTCGCTTACTCGTTGACTCTATGTCTCCGGTGGCAGCATCTACAAAAGGCTCTGTACATTGGCGACCCCTCCCCTGCCCCGACCGACTCACCTCGAACGCGTCTTCTGCCGCCACCGCCCCCTCCCCCTCTCTCCCTTTGGGGCTAACGCAGACTTCGTTTCACACGCACATGCGAGTACTTCTGACCTTCTCTCCTTGCTTCCGCTTCTCACCCTCTCTACATGCCCTTGAGGCGCGCGCTGCAGAAACAAGCAGCACGTACCGCAGAAGGGTACACTTCACGTCATCTCTCGATCCTCCGACATCTGCCTTGGGCGCTCCCACTTTCGCGCAGCGCACGTGTGTGTGTGTGTGTGTGTGTGTGTGTGTGTGTGTGTACGAAGTGTCTCCAGCAGCCCCGCCACTTGAAATCTGGGCATCTCATACCCGGCAAAGTGCACACAAGGTTTCCCGAGTGATCTGCCTGTAATCACTCCAGCACGGCTTCTTTCATCTCTTTCGTCTCTCCTTTAATCAGCTCGCTCGTTTGTATTCACGCTTCTCGCGATGCAAACGATTGGGCGTCGCGTGCTGGAAGTGGCGCCGCCGTCTGGTGTGGGGAACAGCGGAAATGACCTCGGCACCTCACTGACTGCCACAGCCGCGAATACGCAACAAAAACTTGCGCAAGAGCTGCAGGAGATCCGCGAGCGACGGAACTGGCTCATCCACCTACTTTACATTCGACAGGAATACAGCAATTGCCTTCACGTGATCGAGTCTCAACTCCGCGAGACGGAGGGCACGTGTGAGTACGCACTGTACGTGAAGGGGCTACTAAAACGGCTGGAGGGCTCTCTCTCTGAGTCGTTGGAGTTGCTGCAGACCGCAGTGATCATCAGTCCAGAGAACGCGGCTACTCGCACACAGCTCGGGCGTGCCCTGCATCTCCTTGGTCGCCATGAGGAGGCCATTCAAACATTCGAGCAGGCGGCAAGCATTCGCGTCATCAAGGGCCTCGGCGAGGACTGGGAGATCGCGTACTACATCGGTCTCTGCCACCTGCACCGACGGCAATACCGTCACGCAATGAACGCCTTCCTGCAGTCCATCACAATTCAGCGCCACGACTGCGCTTATTTGCAGCTGGGGAAAGCGGCACTGCTGGCGCAAGACTACGCGATGGCGCTGCAGGTGTACGAGGAGGCCGTGACGCTGTCGCCAACGAATCCCGACCTGCTTGCGATGCTCGGTCACCTCTACCTCCAACAAGGAAACACCGGTGCTGCCTTTGACTACCTGGGCCGCTGTCTCACCATCAACCCCGCCCACATAGATGCCCTTGTCGCCGCCTCAAGCATTATCCAGGACAACGGCGACTATGACGTGGCGCTGACCAAGTACAGAATCGTGGTGGCGCAACAGCCAGACGCGTCGCAGGTGTGGAACAACATTGGCGCATGTTTTATCGGCAAGAAGATGACGTACGCCGCCGTTGCATGTCTGCGCAAATCCGTCTTTCTCTGGCCGTTCGATTGGTTAAGCCACTACAACCTTGGCATCGCCTTTCTGATGATTGGCCGCTGTTGTTCGGCGCTGCAGTGCCTGAATGCAGCTGTGCACTTGCACCCCCACCACGCACCAACTTTCATGCTGCTTGGTATCTGTCTGGGTGAAATGAAGGACCTGCCGAACGCGTGTCGCGCCTACGAACACGCCCTCGCGATGCAGGACGACTTCCTCGTGTATCTGAACTACGCGGTGACTCTGTACAAGGGCCGCGCCGTGCGAGAAGCGCATGCGAAGCTCCGCGTCTTCCGCAGTGTATGGGACCAGCTTACGCCCGAGCAGCGTCACGAGCAGTCCTCGCTTATTCCTGGAGTCCTCCGACAGCTGGAGGACGTGCTGGAGCCGCCCCCGTCACCGCCGGGGTCTACCTCCGCCAGTGTCCCGGAGGAAAGCGCTACGGCTCCTCTCGCCACAGCACTGAATTCCGGAATCGCAGCTGCGGAAGCAGAAGGCATGGAGACGGAAGATGTGTCATGAGTAGTGGTGCCTCGACACGTGTACAGTGCATCTGTGTTGTGTGGGGAGAAGGAAAGGGGGTAGCCATCTATGGATGATGTAGCAAGAGCGTACTCCTCATTCAGCAAAACATTGAGTCGTGTCAAGGATGCATCCATCCCTTTCCCTGCGGCTGCCTTCCAGAGCTCTGTTAGTTTGTTTGCCTCCGCTCTCTCTATTTTCCCTTCTCCCCTTACCTCTCTCTTTCTCTCTCTCCCTGTTGTACTGGTTGACTGCAAAAGGCGAGCTCCGCCGTTGCCACCCAACTCGTCGCTCTTTCGCGCGCGCGCTCTCTCTCTCTTCGCTGTTGCTCTCCACTTACTGATCTGCCTTTGCTTGCTGTTTCTTGCCGCTGTCATGGCGAAGGAGGAGGAGGAGGATGCGCTTTCAGCAGAGAAGAAAGAATGAAGCCAATAAGGAGAGAATACTTCACCACACTGTGGTTGTCCCCCGTTGACCACTGCGATAGCGGTGAAAGAAGGGCTTGGCCACCATTAGCATCAGCATCAGTGGGAGGGTATGAATGTGCATGTGTGCGCGCGCACACATGCACATGCGTCAGCGGTGGCAAGGCGTGGTGGGTGCCAGGAACGCGACGGGTTGACGACAGTTTTGTTGCCCTGTTTTTTTCTTTTTCGCTCCCCAAACCTTTCTCTCTCTCTTTCTCGTTCTCCTTGGCCTGGTGATTTGTGTGTGGGTGTGTGGGTGTGCGTGGTGGATGGTTGCATATACCCCTACTGAACTCTGTGCTAAGCAGTGAACCCCTCATCTCCAACGGGGAGGGATGAACCTCTTCCAGACTTCGGATAGGCATTTTATGCGCTGGTAGCATGTGCGACTGTCCTTGAGCGGGGGCATGCCCTTTGGCGCGGAGAACGCGCTTGGTGCAGCTTGACAGGCTGCGCGTCACACAGACATCCACGGACTCTCCCGATCCTTTACCGCAATCACTCACACCCCAACACGCACACCTACTCATGCATCGACGCGGACACTGAGGGGAGCAGGTGATGTGTACAGCGTACGATACCCCTCCTCCTTTCAGCCCCTCGACATACCAAACAAGTAGGAGCCCGGCTGCTGTGAAGGCTGAACCCAAAAATGTGCTCTTTTCGTCTGCTTTCCAATGCTTTACGTACACGCAAGAGGAGGAAGTCCCCCCTCCCCCAAACAATCGGAACCACAGCCAAGCGCCTGTCTAACGCAGCGCTTTTGTTTTTTTTTTTGCCTCGAGCCGGCGGCACCGTGTAGGCCAATTAGGTGGTGCCGATGAGTGACGTTATGGAGCGTTGCTCCTACCCCGACTTTCTCGTGCTCACGCCTTTGCCAATCCGCTGGCGTGTCCAGGCTGCTGCACCTCCCAGCGCAGTCAGGACGCGGGAGGGGGGAGGGAAGACAAACGCTGGACTCGATAGTCGCACACCTTGAAGCTCTACCTAGAGGTGCGGCAAGGGGAGAGGAAGAGTGGCGGGACTGTTTGTTTCTCTCTTCCTCTCTGATAGCGGAAAAGAGAAAACGAACGACATGCTCAGAGGCTGTGCGGCGTTTGCTTGCCTTGTGCACCCTGTGGGGAGAGGGTGTGCGACTCCACAGGCCACCACCACCTCTAAAATGAAGCGTCGAATCGATATGCATTGCGCTCCTGTGCTGCGGGCGGACTCACTTTTGCAGTGACCTCTGTAAACCCATGTGTATCATCTGTGCTTTTTTTTTTGGCTTGCCATTCTCGTTCCCCAACAGTGGTCAATGCTGACTTTCACGCCTACGTGTGTCGCGGCACTTTTGTCTGCGGGCAGCACTGGTGTCGCCCAATTTGCACTTGCACAGAGAGAGGCACACACGCACCCACAGGCATCCGTGACTGGAGGCAAGCTTCACCTGCATGCGCATTCACTCACACGGCCAGGAACGCACAGCAAACCCATCTTATCTAACCGAATCAGCTCACCGAGCTCATGAATGATGAAAGAGGCCGCGTCCGCGACTGTGGCAGCGTCACCAGCGCCGGCCTACGAGTCCGTCTTCGTTTTTCTCAGCACACTGGCGGAGTGGCTCAAGCGTGCGCGGGAGCGCCTGACGTGCCGAGATGAAGTTGGCCACCACGCCATTGTCGTGGAGGTTCTCACCCACCATCACGAACGCGCGTATGGACGACTGGCAGAATTCGTATGGCGCCATGCAGCTGTTATCAGCGACGTGGGCACATCGCTTTTCCCCTCCGCTGCTGTCGAGCTGACGGCGTGGGTGCTGCTGCGCCTCCTCCTCCTCCTCCTTGCGTGGTGGATGCTGCTGCGGCTGGTGCGCACAACCACCGCACCTCGCTTGCGCGCTCGCCAGATCGCAGTGCATCCTCACATGCATCAGCCAAGGTGCATTGGCGATGCGCAAGTTGTGGAAGCGTTTATTCGGCCCGACGCCGCCCAGCGCGGCATCAACACCACACTGCTGTGGACTGTCAGTGCCTGCGGACTAGTGGCATGCGTGCTTATCCTGGGTCTGCTTACAATGCATATATGGATGGATGTGGTGTTGTGGCGCTTGCTCGAGCGCTGGTTCAGTCCACTGTGGCAGGCGCAGACTTGGGTATCGTCGCGTGCGTTGTGGACCTCTAACGACTCGTGGCAGGGATCGCTGCGAGCAGCTGCCGCCCCCGTAAAGCACTACACATCTTCTTTCTTTGGTGTTGCTTCTGAGTGGCATTTACACTTGCTCAGCAGATTTGCGTGGCTGCGTCGAGTGACACAGCAGGTGAAAATGGTGTACCTCTGGGGTGTGATAGGAGGGACCGTGTTGGGGGTGGCACTTTGGCTGCTTAGCTACGCCTCTAGGTTACTGCGGAATTACAACGAGAGTCTGCCGTACTTCGAAGAGAACGACCCTCTGCTGTGCTGGCTGGCTCAGCAAGAAGTCGAGGCCACCCAGCAGCGTAACAACGCGGCGCTTGTCGCTCTTCTTGAAAGCCAACGTAGGCAAGAGCGGGTAATGGAGAGGCTGACGAGCTCATTGACGCCCGCGGCTCCTCAAGAGCAGCAGCAGTATCTCTCAGTGGCGAAAGAGAGAGAAAGCCCACAGTGCCTGGAAGATAATGCCACCAACGCGGCGACGGCAAATGACACCAAAGCGGACGCCCCCGGTTTGACGATGAGACAGCTGCAGCTGAAACAAGCGCTGTGACCATTGCCACAGACGGCAGCGATGACTGCAGGGCAGGAAAGTCGCGTGAGGGATCCGAACCTTTGTCTTCTAACGTGTTGACCGCCGCCTTCGAAGAAACAGTGGCGGCAGCTTTAGCGACGCGAACTAAAGGAACAACGGGCACTAGCTGTCACACAGCACCGCAATCGGAGGAAGCTGAGGCAGCAGCAGCAGCAGCCACAATGTTGCAGACAGGAAGAGAAGAGAGCCCTGGAGTCTAGAAACGAAGAGAGTATTTGAGGGACATGCGAAGGGCAGGCATGTACGTGCCTAAGAAGGGGTGCCCTATCCGTCGCCACTGCCTCCGGCCTCGCTCGATTCTCAGCTGTTCATCGGACCCTTCTGCTCTACGTTTCTGCTCACTTCTTTTTTATATTTTTTTGTGGCTGCCCTTGCGCACACCCGAGCCTCGTCACCCCTCCTTCTCCGCTTCGTGTGGGGGTGTGTGTCTGTTATGTCCTCTTTGCCCCTGAGCTCCGCGTCCTTTGCCTTCACCCCAGTTGCGTTTGCTGACAGGGAAAAGAGCCGAGAGGCAGTCACGCGAGACTCTTTACGACAGCGCTGCAGCTACAAGGTCTGTATGTGGTCCCTCTGCTTGTGTCACCGTGCTACAGTAAACGTGCTTCCCCTCTCTATTCAGGGATACTCCTCCATGCGACGTCCTGCTCGATTCTGATGTCTCGGTCGTCTCAGCACATACGCACACAAAGAGAGTAAAAGAAGCGAAAAGATAAAAGGAGAGCCCTACACTACCGCGGGCGCACACCCGCAGTGCTGCTGCCACAAAAAAGAAAAGTGAAGGAAAAATGCACATGCGATGCACCGAACTCGTTTGCCCTCACGCCACAAGCTGCTGCGAACGCTCTGAAGGGGTTTCGAGGACTTCTCCGCTTTGGTCTCGGATTCTCGAGCGGCGCGCTCTTTCCTCACACTTCACCTTCACGCCCTCCACATCGCCCCATTTTGCGCTTCCTTTCTGCTGTTATTACTTACACCTGCTTGCCATATTGAAAGGAGCACGGCACTGGGTAGTGTGTGCAACTCGTCAGAGTTTTTCCGGGGCACTCTCTGTTCCCATTCGTTGCCGCGGGGTGCACCGGGGACATACAGTCGCACACACATACGCACATAAAGCCGACACGCGCACACGTGTGACTGCAGGAGGTGCGCCCGTCACCCCCCCCCCTCCCTGCTTCCCCTCCTTACTGTTTTTTCGTTCAGACCTCGAGTAAAATGAACCGCATTCCTGTTGCCGTGCGCAACGCACCGGTGTACGCGACAGCCATGTCGCAGTTCGCCGTGTGCCGCCAGCCGTGGAGCGAGTACCTCAGCCTGCTGACCAAGGATGACGCCAAGCCGTTTCACACAACGCCGCAGGAGAAGCCGGCGTACCGTGGTCGCAAGCGCGGGCGTGAGGGGTGGCTGTTTGGCCAGCAAGTGCAGCTACACTACCATCGCTTCCCCGATGAACAACTCTTCACAAACTTAACGAGGTGGCGCATGGGTGACACCGTCGGCGACGTTGCCATCCAGCAGTTCCGCAATGCCCAGCCGTTTGATATTGAGGACAAGGATCCGCAAGGCTTTCAGAGACCTGCGCCGGACGTTTACATGAAGCTCAACTACAAGAACCCAGCCACCATCTCTCGGTTCCTGACACGCACCGGCCACATGTACCCACAGGATATCATGCCCCTCAACCCCGAGGCCGTTGCGAAGGTTCGCGTTGCCAAGGCGCAGGCGATCCGCATCGGTCTCTACCCTCGCTTCGGCAACCCCTTCTGGTTCCGCTCACAGAGCTTCCGCCCTAAGGCATACCAGGAGAACTACGACCCAACCACCTACTCCACAAAGCACACCATGGAGCACTTTGCGTACAACTGGGTGCAAACAGACCGGATTCGGCAGTACTTCAAGGGATTGGAGGAACTACACCAGAGCCGTCGCACCACGGTCAGCTCCGGCGGTGGCGGCGTGACCAGCGAGCACAAGCAGCAGACTCAGCTCTACACCCTAGACAACATGTCCATTGAGAGGCACCGCAATGCTCCGTCCTATAGAGCCGATGTGGAGAGGTCCATCAAGAACCCCACCGTGCCCGGATTGATGTCGACGAAGGGCATGAAGAAGAAGTTCCATAACCTGTACGCCTCCACCTCAACCAAGAGGATGGGCTTCACAAACCCCACGCTGGGTATTAAAAAGGTGTGACGTGGGTGGTGGTGGGCTGGTTAGTCGCTGCCGATGGTTATGGTGTAGGTGTCTGCATGTACGTGTGTACTGCGAGGCAGTCGTGATGAATTGGCTCTTCTTATTGGTTAGCTTTTGAGGAAGCGAAGGACGATGGCGGTCGCGTGGGTGTGATTGAAGTGTTGCTGAGTTCTTCACGCCACCTTGTACCAGTCGCTCAAGAGACAAGAAAACCATTGCAGTCCTTGGCTGCGTACTCTTCATATTGGCACGCACACACTCGCACCCACACCAACGCCACCTCGCGTGCGAGTATTTGAATGTTTGCGCGTTTGGAGGGGGAGATGAGACAGTTGGGACCAGGCTTCACTTCCCCTGCCCTTCTCTCGGCGAGTGTAGCTCCTATTGCTAACTTCAAGCTGAGCAGGGGAAAAGCACCTGCGAGGAACCTGCCTCCTGACGAGCCTTCGCTACTTGGGCGCCTCATCTTAGTCCCCAATGTACTGTGCCGAGTGGGCAGTCCCTTACTTGTTGTTGTTAGTCTGCGAGAAGGACGCACGCAAAGTGAAAATGCGCCCAGAAGCCAGCCCTCGCTTTCTCTTATATGAGAGCTGCTGGCTTTTCCCCGCCGATGCACTGTGCTCTTCTCTGGACAGGGGAAGGCGAGGAGGCGTACTTTGGCACACGGTCATGCATGTCCACAGGGATCACACCTCTATACCCTCCTGCGATACTCGACCTTTGTTTTTTTTTTTCGTGTGTTGTTGCTTCATTGACTTCAACATGCGTCTGTGTGTGTGCGTGCCAACGATAGTCGCTTGCTGTGCGCTCGTCCCCGTCTGGAGTGTAACCACAGCTTAGACACTGCCTCCGACATCTCTTATGTTTAAAACGAAAAACGAGCTTATACTCCTACGCACTTGTAGAGAACGCAAACACGTGCAAGAGGCGTCCCTCAGCCCCGCTGCTCTCCCGTAACCTCTTTCGTGGCGGTCAACCCAACGAACGACTACTCAAGGCAGCAACGCACACTGAGGGCCCTGTACCCACCACAATCCAACCGTTACTCTTTCTGTTTCGCTCTCTTGAGCTTCTGCGGTAATTATGGTGCAGACCAAAGAAATCGCGCTCGAGCAGCTGGCCCTGACTCTCAGGGGCGATGCCTCCTGGTCCTCCGGCCCCATCTACGTTGTGTGTGATGTTGGTGGCACGAACGCGCGCGTCGGTTTTTCCCAAGCGTCGCAGCACGACAGAAGTGGTCTGCACATCATTTATGTCCGCTTCAAGGTGACAAAGAGCGACATTCGCCAGCTGCCCGAGTTTTTCGATGAGGTGCTGCAACACCTGAAGAAGAACTTGCCCGACCACGGCGCCTCCTTTCTGCGTCGGGTGGCGTCGGGTGCCGTGAGTGTGCCGGGACCGGTCACCAACGGACAGCTCGCCGGCCCCTTCAACAATCTGAAGGGCATTGCGCGGCTGGTGGACTACCCAGTGGAGCTGTTTCCGAAGGGCCGCAGCGCGCTTCTAAACGATCTAGAGGCGGGCGCCTATGGTGTGCTAGCTCTGAGCAACGCCGGTA
This sequence comes from Leishmania panamensis, assembly GCF_000755165.1. Classification (NCBI taxonomy): domain Eukaryota; phylum Euglenozoa; class Kinetoplastea; order Trypanosomatida; family Trypanosomatidae; genus Leishmania; species Leishmania panamensis. The sequence continues at coordinate 889,893 of NC_025882.1, forward strand.
TATTGTCTGACTATTTCAAGGTCATGTGGAAGGGCACGCAGTGGGACGCGCTGTCGGAAGGCAAGCCCGCCGGCAGTACCATCGGTCGCGGTCGCTGCATGGTTGTGGCCCCCGGCACCGGCGTTGGCTCCTCTCTCATCCACTACGTGGGTGTCTCGGACAGCTATATCGTGCTGGCGCTGGAGTGCGGCTCTCTGTCCATGTCATGGTGTGCCAACGAGGACTCGAAGTATGTCCAGGCACTTGCTGGGTACATGGCATCCAAGGCGCATGCAAAGGGCCTGGACTCGACGGTGGCCCCAATCTGGGAGGCTGCGTCAAATGGCGCCGGATTGGAGTTCAACTACGCGTACGCCAAGGAAGGGCAGAAGGCATCCGCACCTCTCAAGTCCGCGCCCGAAGTGGCCAAGCTCGCCAAGAGTGGCAGCGACACAGCGGCCATCGCCGCCGTGGACCGCCTCTACAAGAACCTCATGGGCCTCACAGCCGAGACGACGATGCAGTTCCTACCACTGACGTGTGTGCTGATGGGCGACAATGTCGTTGCCAACAGCTTCTACTTCGAGAAACCAGAGAATGTGAAGAGGTTGCAGGCTCGCCTGCACGAGCACGCGATGGAGCGTCAGTTTAAATTCTTGAGTCGCACCACATTTCTTCGTCAGGTGAGCAGTGTGAACATCAACCTGCTGGGGTGCCTTGGATTTGGTAGCCAGCTCTCCAAGTCGGCAGATCAGGTGGTGCCGACCAAGTCACACTTGTGAAACATGAGCCAAAGGGCCAGAGGAGCTGTGGCACCTTTGAGGGGCGCGCCCATGCTGATCATGTCGCTCTGGCCTTTCGAAACGTTTGGAATACGAAGTAATTTGGCGCTGCGAGGGACCTCTTCTTGTGGAACCGAAGCGCTCTTGAATGGGTGTGAGTCTGTAAAAAGTTTTGTGTGTGTGTGTGTGTTTGCGTGGATACGAGTGGCGTATCTCTTCTGCTTTCAATTACGATTTACACGCTGACGCAACCACTCCCTTGTGGTAAAACATGTAGCCCTTGACTCGGTCAGTCTGGAGTGTGTGCAGGTGCTTGTGTGTATGTGTCGGCGTGTGTAGGGGTGGGAGCCGTTGTGCGGTGTTCCCGATGAGTGCTGTGCAGGATGAGGCCCATACTCGGGTCACTTACGCCAGCGATGTTCAGCAATGTGAACGGCAGCTCACTGTTGCGGCGCGTTTTCAACGGCATTGACAGTGTTGGTGGACGCCCTCGCAGGGAGACCCAACAGGGTGGGTAGCAGACGAATTGAGTTGCTGAGGAGTCATGTTTTTACTGATCCTCGCCCTTTTCCTCCGGCAAAACGCACACTCGCAAGCACTCCCTCACATCCTTATGCATACGCGCAGGAACACCTATCTTAGCACGCATGCAGTCGCGAAACGCACAGCGCTGCTATAGTTTCTAGTTGCCCCCTCCCCTCCTCACTTGTACTCTCGCGAGGCCAGTTAGCATCCACCCCGGTCGCGACTTTGCAGGTGCGCGCGAGTGGACGTCTGCCCGCCAAAGTGTGTCCTTCTTCTTTATTGTTTTGCTTCTTATGGGCTTCTCTTTTCTTGTAAAACGATAATGCCTAGAATGACGGAGGAGGGGGAGCACCTTAGCGCAAGGCATCAGGGGCCAGCACCTCCACTCTGTGCGCGGGGAAACCAAACAGCTCCCCTATCCCTCCTAACGTCGAACCACTTCTGGTGATGACAAGGTGTCAGGCACCTACGATGTAGTGAGGCCAGAGCGATGTCTCGCTGCGGATGTCGGCAAATCAGGTCCGGGTCGGCGCTGCGTCGAAGCGGCCTCTGCGACAGTGAACACGCCGTAGGATGGGCAAAGTGCCAACCTGACACGAGCGCATCTCACCCGGTCTTTCGCTTCCTGCTGGTGCAGAGGGAGTCTGCATCACCCCGAGAACTGCATCGGTTGGCAACCAACATAGTGAAAGCGGCTGTAAGGCAACCAACGGAGCGGGGGGTGGGTCGGTGGAGTTTGGAGACAATGGCCGTGCTTCAATGACTGGGTCAGCGTAGTGCACTAACGAGCGTCGAGTGCTGCTTTGCGCCACGCGAGGGGGGGCCTGTGACAAGCCTGGGGTCGAGTGGAGCTGAACTCGTGGTGGTGCATTGGCGAGGGATGGGAATGTAGAAGAGTCGTGTTTTTCCCCTTTTCTTTTTTTCGAGCGCAGCGCACTGCGTTTTCAAAAGAATTCAAAAATGTAGACGCTCAAAAAAAAAAAAGAAACGAATTTGCGGCGTCTTCGGCAACACCCGCAGTGAGTGTGCTGCCTCACTTGGGGGCGGGGGGTTCATTCACCTACACGCACGCCAAGAGTAGACGAGAAACAGCAGCAGTGAGCTGCAGCCGGGCCACCCAGGTTGGTCCAGCAGCAACTCACCTGGTACTCTGCTGCGTCTGTTGCCGAGGACCGCTACGTGTGGCCTGCCAGCTGTTGCTGTGACGTCCCTTTCACAGCGGCAGAAGGCCATCTATGGATCGTCTGCACCCACACCCCTCCTAGACACAAACCTCCACTCGACTGTCGCGCTCGCGTTGAAAAGCGAAATACATCATGTGTCTCGTTCTCTGACTCTCGCTTGCTGCACTGCTACTCACCCGTACACGCACACACACGGTGAGACACCCATCGCAGCTTGTGTGCCGCTGCCTCTCTGTGTGCGTGCGTCTTTGGGAAGGTGCTAGTCCACCCTCCCTGCACCACACATCCGCCGCTCACGGCCCCTCCCCCTCCCCTTCGCACGCCCACACGCAGCCAAACATATAGTTGCACGTCGCTGCCCACTGGCGCCGGCACACAGCGTACACCACACATGGATAAGCAGCAACAGCAGCAGCGCCCTCCGACCAAACATGCTGCCGACCCCGGTGAGCACTGTGCAGAAGCTCATGCACTAGCAGCGTCCCCTTCAGCCATAACCCTGCAACCCAGCGCGGAGAAGTGGAGGGCGTGGGAAGAGGAGCAACTCCGCATTGCGCTGCTGGCGGATGTACCGCTCACAGAGTACTACTACGGCCATCACCTCAGTACCCAACAGAAGAGTGCAGTGCAATTGAGTGAGGAACACAACGCGGGACCAACGCCGGATAAGGCTTTTCTGCATCGACGCTTCGCGTTGCCAGATTTTGAGGCGAGTTTCGCGGCATACTCGCTGACAGACGCAGGGGGCAACGGCGAAGCGTGTGACGCCAACTCGACGGGGTGCCTCCCATCGAGCCCCAACTCCCCATGGGAAGCACTACGGTACCAGCTCCGGTTTGACAAGGCTCAGCAAAGCACAGCTGCTCTCTCGCACTCTACCTTTGCGCGGCAGCTGCCAGCCCTCACGTTTGTTGGTGGTGTGGATATCTCTTTTATTCCTGGCACTAATGACGGTGTCGCCTGCCTCGCTATCCTACGCTATCCATCCATGGAGCTCGTCAAGACCTACCTGCACCGATGCACGCTTCGGGAACCGTATGTGTCCGGCTTTCTCTCCTTCCGCGAGCTCCAGCCCGTGTGCGAGCTCATCGACGCAGTGCGAGTAGAGCTGCTGGAGACACAGACACTGCCACAGGTGCTTGTCGTGGATGGAAATGGGGTGCTGCATCCCCGCCGCTGTGGGCTGGCAACGCACCTCGGCATTGTGCTCGACATACCGACAATTGGGTGCTCAAAGAAGATGCTGCAAGTAGATGGACTGGGACGGGATGCAGTAGAGACAACGCTGGCGACATTGAGCGAGGCAGAGTCAAGCAGCTCTTCTCTTCCTTGTATTGTGCCCCTGCTTGGCACCTCGTTGCCAACGCAGCTCTACGGCTACGCTGTGCACAGCCACCTGAACAGCGTTAAAAAATGCATCTACGTCTCGCCAGGCCACTGCGTCGGCTTTGCCGTCGCCACTGCGCTGGTTATAACGATGCTGCGCTACCGCATTCCAGAGCCGATCCGCGCTGCCGACCTCGGTTCCCGGGCGTACATCAGCAGCACTCTGGCGTCAGAGGCTGCTACCTCCTCCTAGCTGCTTCTACAGGTGCAGACTCACTGCTTCGCAGTTGGTGGCGCACATCATAAGAAACCCCGCACAGCTTCTGGCTGCTTGAAGATTCCGGACTACAGCGCCACGTTCATCTTTACTTTTCAAATGTACACACAACTCTCGCTTGGACAAGTCATTTTTCTCCCGCCTTCTCTCTTCCGAGCCCTCCTCCACCTCCTTCAACCCTATTTCAAGGCTACCATACAAGCACCGAGCACGTTCCATGAGTATGTTTAAGTGTAATGGCTGCTGGTAGCGTCTGGGGTGGAAGCTCTGGAGAATTCTCTTAGCATCGCCCGTGCATAGCAATGTCCTCTGCTTGTTTCTCGCGTCCTCCCTCCCAGCCCCTGCACTTACCTTCATACCTATCGTTGGTATCTTCGTCTTGGCTCCCCCCTCTCTCTCTCTGATCTAAACCGTTCTTCTGCCTGTCTCCCTCTCCCCGCTTTGACACACCGACACAAGTGCACAACAACGCACGCGACTCTCATACAGAAAGGGAGGGAGGAGGAATTGATATAAGAAGCAGGAAAACAGAGAGAGAGAGAGAGAGAGAGCACCTGCAGCAGCATCAGAACTACTACACTTTAGTAAACACTCATTCATACGTCAAGTCCCCTCTTTCTCTGCTCTGTCGCATCGAGGATGATACTCCTCGCTCTCACCTGTGGAACTTTATGGGTGATATGGTCGATTGTGTCCTTCTTCATGTATCGCCCTCGCAAGATTAGCGGGGCAACGGTGGTGGTCACAGGTGCCTGCAGTGAGATGGGGCGGCGTCTCTGCATGCAGCTCTACGCCCGCGGCGCACGTGTCATTGCGTGGGACTACAGCAAAATAAAACTGCAAGAGTTACAAGCAGACGTCCTTAAGGCCACAGAGGGGGTGGAAAGCGCTGATGCCGCGAGTGCGCAGGGCGATGACCGCATTGCTGGCTCGGTTCACAGCGGCACCTTTGCTGTCATGGTCGTCGATGTGTCCTCGCAGCTGCAAGTGCAGCGTGCAGCCAAGGAGCTGGACGGCCCGCTCGACATGATCGTGCACGCTGCTCACGCATATCCGTTCAAGCGGCTCTGCAACCGCACCGACGACTCTGCGGAGCGCATCATCCAGACGAACCTGCTGTCCCCGCTCACGGTGGTGCGTCAGCTGTTGCCGCTGATGTTGTCCACGTCGTGCTCGTCTTCAAATGCGAGTGTACCACTCAAGGCGACGCAGCGCGTTGGTGACTACGCCCAGGTTGTGAACCTGGTCGCCGCTGCGAGCAGCTACACTCTCTCCTCAGACAGCCCCGAGTACGCGGCATCGCAGTGGGGTATGGTAGGCATGCACTACTCGATGCGAGAGTGGATCTCCCAGCAGCGGAGCGAGTACATGACTGGCGGCGGCAATGATGCGCTGTCAGAGAAAAAGCTGCCAGCAGCGGCAGCGACTCGCGCACGTCAACCAGTACGCGAGGTGCGGACAACGCTCCTTTGCTTAAATGAGATTCAATACAGAGTGCCAACGATAGCGAGCTCCTTTTTTTCAAGCTCTTCCGGCAAGTCCACTGCTGTGCTGGCAACGCCGTCCTCGTCGATAGGAAGTTCCGAGCATGACGGAGGCGACGGCAGCGGTGCGCGAGGGCGGTCAACGTCAACGTACCGCAGTCCCTGTGCTCAACTCATGCAGAAGCGCAACGCGGAACTTGACAAGGCGGCGGTGTGCTGTGTCAAAGCCATATGCAGAGGACAGGAGCGCTACTGCCACACATCGCCGTGGGCGACAACTGTTATCTACCCATTGCTGATGGTATGCCCTGTGCCCTGGGCAACTCGACTGCTACGCTGGATGCAGCACATGCCAACAGCAACGGCGGTGGCAGAGAACTAGAAGTTGTGGGCCTTTCCTTTGTTGTTGTCTCTGCGAGGACCACCCAAGCGCTTTTTACACTTCTTTCCTGGTTCATCCTTCTCTGCTCTGTCTGCCATACCACCTCTCTCTCCCCTCCACCCTCTCCTACACACACACAAACACACACACACACGCATCCCTTGCTCTCGCACTCTTCCCAACTCTCTCAAGAAGACACACATATAACGTAGCTGCGGTGGTCTTCACTTCACAAAAAAACGAAGGGACATATTCAACGAAGGCCGCGGGGGCAACGACGCCGTTGAAAGAAGCGCATACATGCGTACAGCGGTAGGGGGCCTCATCCAGCAGGTGACGCCAGCGTTGTCCCTTCCCCCCCCCCTTCACCCATCCCTTTCACCCCCCTCTTCGTGCTTGGCTCTCTGAGGCCCGCAAGTTATGATCCCTTTCCTTCCACTTAACTTTCCTTGTTCCTCTTCAACTTCTTCCGTCTTCTCCTACACGTACAAACGTCCCCCCCCCCCCCCCCACACACACACACATGCAATAACAGTACCACAATCAAAGCCCTTCAACGCCGTTCACACGTTCCTCTTTCTGGTGCTAGAGGCAGTATGCTCGTCTTCTCTGCATACTTCACAGATTATAAGCCCCTGCCTTACCAGCCAGAACTCTACACACAACACCTCTGGACGTAATCCCACAGCGTGTCCTTCTCGTCATTCGCTCTCTTTCGCTTGCACATAACCCTCAATAGATAACACTCCAGCGCTCCTTACCTTCTTTCTATTTCGCCAGCCCACTCCCTCACTAGCCCCCTCCATAGTACACACGTGGCGGACATCTAGTGCGATGCTGTCACCACGCCCAACATCTCACCATCAGCCCTGCCAATAACCGCAACCGCCCAACAGCATATCACCCTCCTAAAGCACCTCCGATACACTACCATAGAACCTCAAAGACCGGTCATCACCACACCCAGACTGCACGGCAACTTCACGTAGAGCTCCATCAACGCATCATTGAAATACGCTCGCGTCATCACAAAGACCACCACACCTGCGCACATAACACACTGCTGCCACTCC
>NC_025882.1:901611-902295 GCF_000755165.1 Leishmania panamensis
CGCGACCGCGATGTCTCCGGCCGTCCTCCTCGCGGGGTGCCCCGTGGTCGGAACGTGGCAGGCCGCGGAGGGCACACCCATCCCCCACACGCGGTTCAACACATGATCCCAGAGCTTACGGGCGCGGGAGCGGCCCCGACCCAGAGCTGCGCCCCACCCCCCACCGCACCACCGCTGATGACAATCCTTCACCACAAATGTAACTCGGGAAAACTGAGCCACCACGCGTGGATGCTGAGCAATCGTATGGAACAATCGTTAGATAGTAAGTCTGAGCCGGTGCGCGCGCTGTCACGTGTGGCGGCATCCCTTGTTAATAGCGAGCAGTCTACCTGCATCCCCGCAAGCTGCTCGTCTACACCGGGGGAGAGAGAGGCGGTGCCGTCTCTGTGTCTGTGTCTGTGTGTGTGTGTGTGTGTGCGGTGCAAGCGCTCATTTTCAAGCCGCACGCGGGCCTGCTGCTGGTGCCCCTGCGGTCGGGTGATGCGCGAGAGCGCGCTCGTGCGTGCGTGTGGCCAAGCAGTGTCGCTATGCGTCTCCACCTCACCCCGATGCGGAGCAACGGTACGAAACACGTGCGAGACGTGGGTGCTTTCTCTCTGTGGTGCGTGTAGGCGGGGCGGCGTGTGCGCGCGGGATGACGTACGCTTTGGAATTGACTACCGACCTGCGCGGTGCGCCGCG
>NC_025882.1:906519-944296 GCF_000755165.1 Leishmania panamensis
TGCGACCCAACTGAAGGAGAAGAGAGTTGATTTTCGGCGTTATTTTCAGTTGCTGTTTTTTCCGTTGTTTGTGTTCAACTTTAGTGTCAGTCTCTCTGAGAGAACACATGGGCATTGTTGATGTTGTGGTGGGGAGTGTAGGGACGTGGTGAAGGGTGTCGCTTTTCGGGAACTTTCGCGTTTTTTTTTTATGAGGACGTGCGTATGGCGGGTAGACGCCTCTGCAGTGCGTTTTAGAGGGTCCTTTATTTGGGCTGGTGTTTGGACTTTCCTCCTCTCTCGAAGAGGAGGAAAAGTTGGGAACTTCGTAAGGGTGTAATTCGTGTAACCATCGCATGGGGTAGTTTGCGGGTCGGTGATGCTGGCGAAGAGTACTCTGGGCGCGTAGCACTGCTGCTCTGCCTGCTGTGTTGATTAAGAGCGCCGCTGTTTGGGCTGCGGGTTGTCTCCTCCGCAGCCTCGAGTCAATGCTAACACGCTATGTTATACTGAGCCATACGCGCCTGTTTCTGTTTAGTCGAGTGTCTGATGCATCTCGCATGCGGCTACTCTCACACATGATTTGAACCTTCGGTCTTATGTTTTTTAATGACTCTCTTTGTCTCGCATCTCTCCCTGGTGATTTGTTTCGGCGATACGTTCTGCACATCTGCTCACGCGTTCTTGCCGATCTATTTCTCGGCTGCCGTACATTCCCCCCCCCCCGCCTGCCTCTCGCCATACGCCAGAAATACCCTTCAACGAGCACACTGACAACCGCAACTGCACCGCTTTCGCTCATCGCCTCCACATATCCACGCAACCAATCATTGACCGATCACCGCTACACCCATACGACTGCAGAAAAAAGGTCTATTACACATCTAGCAAGCGACACCCTCGATTCATCCTCTCTCTCACTCCAGTCACCCTTGGATACCCGTCCCCTCTCTCGTCCTCCTCGCCGCAAACCTAATTGCCGCCATTTGTCACGGTGCTCGGGAAAACAAGGCAGACGCTCTTACCACACACACACACACAACGACGCCATGACGACCGATTCCCCGACTTCGCCTGCTGCCCAGGCCTTGAAGGTCAGCAACTCCACGGGATCCCTCACTGAAGAGGAGCGCCGCGAGCTGCAGCAGCAGCGCATCGCTGAAAACGCGAGCTTTCGCCGTATCACATCATCGAAGCATGCCCAGAATACCCTGCAGCCGGTCAACGATTTGACCAACAACCTGAAGCCCTCGAGCTCCACCAAGTCGAACCTGCGCCTCTCCATTGGCGACCCCACCGTTGATGGCAACCTCAAAGCCCCCGAGATCGTGACGAAGGCGATGATGGATGTGGTGAGCTCTGGTAAGTTCAACGGCTACCCCCCGACGAGCGGCACCAACCACTTGCGCCAGGCGATCTCGACGTACTGGCGCCGCTTCTGCCAAACCAAATCTCGACAGGAGGAGTTGCAGTGGGAGAACGTAATCGTCACATCCGGTGTGTCGCAAGCCATTTTACTCGCCCTCACGGCACTGTGTGAGGTGGGCGACAACATCCTCGTCGGTGCGCCAGCGTTTTCTCACTACAAGAGCGTTTGCGATAGCTACGGCTTCGAGTGCCGCTACTATACTCTGGACCCCTCGAAGAACTGGGAGTGCGACCTCAACGAGGCGGCCGGCTTGGTGGATGACCGCACTAAGGCATTTGTTATCATCAACCCGTCCAATCCATGCGGCAGCAACTTCTCCCGTGCGCACGTAAACGAGGTCATCGAATTTTGCGAGCACCGCCAAATCCCTCTCATCAGTGACGAGATCTACGCTGAGATGGTGCTGAACAACGGCATCTTCACGTCTGTCGCCGACTTCGATACGAACCTGCCGCGTCTCATCCTGGGCGGCACGGCCAAGTACCAGGTCTGCCCCGGCTGGCGTGTGGGCTGGTCTATTCTGGTTGACCCGATGAACGTTGCGGCGGACTGGAATCTCGGCATGGAGCGCCTCGCGCAGCTCATCTGTGGGGCCAACTCTATCTGCCAGGAAGCCATTGCGCGGACCTTGCTCGAATGCCCGGCATCCTACACCGCGGACATCGTCTCCCAGCTGGAAGTTGGCGCCAAGGTCTACAACCGCCTGCTTGAGCACGACATTGGCATCTCCTTCGACCCCCCGCAAGCTTCCATGTTCGTGATGCTCAAGGTGGACCTCAGCTACTTTAAGGATTTGAAGTCGGACACGGAATTCTACGAGAAGCTGCTGGACGAGGAGAATGTGCAGGTGCTTCCAGGCGAGATCTTTGGTATGAGCGGATTCATCCGTTCAACGATATCCCGCCCACCGGAAGTGTTAAGTGAGGCAGTCGACCGCATCATCGAGTTCTGCGAGCGCCACAAGAAGTAAAACGGTTCTGCGCGCGTATGAACGAAAGATGCATGAATGCACCAGAGAGCATCGACCTCAAGGCAGAGAACGTAACATTCACGCCCTAGAAAGGAGAACGACGGGGAAGAAGCAAGTGCGAGTGTTCATCATATGTAGATGAATGGAGATCATAATGACGAGGGAACGAAAAGGGAAGAAGGACAAGGGCGGATAATGCGAAGAGGAGGAGAAAGGCAGCTTGAGTATGCACAACGTCGAATGAGGGCTTATGTGGGTGTGTGGGTGTACTCTTGCAAGTAGCGAAAGTGAGAGTAATGTGTTTTTTCTCTTGCTTGTTATTCTCACCACTCGCGTGCAAGCTGGGGAAGGAAGAAAGCAGTTGGGTATTCGTGGGAACACGCGCACGCGCATAAGTGCACACTGACACACTAATACTCTATTTCGGAAAGAGTGAGCAGTTAAGAGGAGTAAAGCAGAGAAACACGCAACGAGCTTCTCCCTATCCCCCTCGCCTCCCTGTTCTCATCTGAGGAGAGAAATAATAGCGGCGAACGGAGCGCCGACCTACGAAACATGCGATTTGTATTGTGCATTTTTTTTTTCCTAGGGTACGTAGGAGACGGGTGAGGCGAAGAAAAGTAGAAGAGTTGGTTGTTGTTGTTTTTTCGTCTTCAAAAGGGCAAGAAAGCCCAGCGCAAATGTGGTTCGATGTGTGGGTACAAAATATTGGAGTGTGTGTGCGTGGAAAGTCATCACAAAACAGCAGAAGAGTGAACACGAACTGCTGACAGGCTGCTAGTTTCTACGTAAGTTTGTTCCTGACTCCGCCCTCTTCCGTTTTGGCTTCCCTTCCCTCCCTCTCTCTTCACTTCTCTTGTGTGTCTCTGCTTGGCTTTGCGGAGTGTGTCTCCTTGTTTTCTTTCTTCAGTTTTACTTCGCCTCCTCTCACTTTCGGCGCCTGATGGTACCCTTTTATCCCTCTTTTCGCCCGCCCTCTTGCCCTTCCGCTTTTTGGTCCTCCAATCGGCTGCTCGGTTGTTCCCCCACGCGAGCGAGTCAGGCTCTTCGGCTTTCCTCAGCATCTTTCACCCGCACCCTCACACCTGTGCATCAGCCCCGTTCTTTTCCTCTCCTGCTTGCCGTACAAAGTGTGCACTATTGGACGTCTGCTCGCCGTGATATGGATGACGAAGTAAAGTGTGCACACACGTACACACACGCCTACGTGCACAACAAGTAGACAAGAGAGGTGGGACAAAGAGATCGAGGCGCGGCGAACAAGAGGGGGAGTGAGGGGGGGTATCATACGCCATCGAAAGGGGGTAAAGACGACACGCTAGCACACACACACACTAAGCTACATGCACACGCACAGTGCTACATATGGTGAGGGAGGTGAACCGAAAACGATGACAGATGTGAACCATTTACCCTGATTTTTTTGCCCTTCCTCATCTTTCCCCTCCACCCCTAAACAGACACAACAGCGTATGTAAGTACTCACCGTTACTGACACGCATCGACGCCAGCTCCCATGTTGTTTGCCTTCTCACCTCCCCCCTCCCCTTCTTCCTCTTTGCTCTCCTCACCACCCAATGTGAGTGAATTTGTGCAACGGCGAAAAAAAAAAAGCGCAACAACAAGAACGAAAGGAACAAAAAAAAAGAAGATAAAAACAAACAGAAAAACGCATTCTTCTCGGTAACGCATTACTTTCACGGTCGCACTGTTGACTCCCCATGGGTGATGGGCTTCTTTTGTGCTTTTTTTTCTGTTTCGTTGATTCTTTCTCATCATCATCCCCTCCACCTCCCCCTTCCATACACACATACACACACACTCTCTCTCTTGTCCTCTTTCTATTTTCAACTTTTTTTGTTTTCAAAGCGGAAGTTTCGGTTCTTCTCGCTGTCACGCTACGTCTCGATGAAAGTGTGTTTACGTTTCTTTTGTGTGTGCCTGTGCGCCACATATGCTTGTGCTTATTCTCTCTTTATTTCATTGGCTTCGGTGTTTTCCCCCGGCTTTTTCTTTTCTCGTTCTCCCTTTCTTCAGAATCTTCACCCCGGCTTTAACTCCCCCAGCACACCACTTCTCTCCTCCTTCCCTCCCTCGCACATCCAGATCGTCTTCCCACCTCTGTCTTTATCTCCTGAGGTAGTCACGAAGCACTCCCTCACCAACAGAATGCTGGCCCTTCCCCTTCACCTCTTGGAAGCATTTGTCTCCCTCGCCTCCCCCACACCCACACGAGTACAGGTGCGTAAGCACGCCGTCGTCCTCTCTCGCGCCGCTGGAGCACTTTTGTTGTAAATTCGGTCTTTAGCGGCGGGAATGGGGAACTCATAGCGGAGAGATCGCAAACGAATTCGCTCCCCTATGCTCCTGAATGGGGTGGTGGTGGTGGTGGTGGTGCATATTTGTCCTTGCTCAGTAGAGGTGAAGGTGTGCAGGGCCACGTGAGTGAAAAAAAGGGAAGGCGGAAGGCGGGCGAGAGAGGCAGGAGTTGGGAGGAGAAACAAGACACGGTGCAAAGTCCCTCATCTTCTCTCTCTCTCTCTCTTTGTTGCACTTTTGCCTCTCCTTGATTGCTGTTTTTCCTCACCCTCGCTCTTCCCCTCTTTTGCGCGCTTTCCTTCTCGCCTTACCTCGAGTACCCTCTTCTTCTGTTGCCCTACCTCGATCAATCTCCTTTTCTTTCGCCCCCCCCCCCATAGAGTCATGAGCGAAAGGGGGGAGGAGGGGGGAAGAGATGGAAGTGGAAAGGAGGCGCAAATAAAGAAAAGTGGGTGGTGCGGTGGTGCAGGAGCCTGTAGACCCAACCGTTTGGCTCTTCTCTCTCGCTGTCTACTGATCGTCTTGTGTTCCTCGTTTTTTTTCCTGGGCTTACTTCGATCAGTGATGTGGCTGCTTCCCTCTCCCCTGTACACAGCGAGAGTTCTCTCTGCCCTTTTTTTCTTTTCTCACGAAAACAGGGGAGAGAGAGAGAGCAGAAAACTAAAACGCCCCATCCCTGTTCGCCTCGCATCACCATCATTCACTTCAGTATTGCTCACGCAGATGCCTACGTCGACAGAACGGTGACGAGGAAGTGGCCCTTACTTCTTTGATTTCGATCTTACTCTCAACTCGCATAATGCCGATCACTGCAGTGCGTCCTTTCTCAGGGTCCAGAGCCCTCACTCGGTTCGGAGAAGTCAAGCATCCCGCCCTCGGGCATGGCTGTGGACTATTGGGGTCAACAAAGAGGCTTTGGCTGGCGCTGTGCCGAAGTTACTGGCGATCACAATCACACTTGTAGCACTTCTATGGAGGGTGAAGTGTCAGTGGGATTCGGACTCATCCCACCCGGCCCCCGCTGCCTACTGGTGTGGGGAGCCGGAGCCACCCCGAGGGATGCACCACGTGACGACCTTCGAAGCGGAGGGTGTGTGGGTGGAGCTTGAGGACAAGGGCCGCGCTCAGTTCACGGAGTCGGCGCGCTGAGGTAAGGCGTGTGTCTAGCGCTGCTTCGCGCTGTGCGGTGGGCCCGTGACAGGCCGTGGGGTGGAGTGGGGTTTGAACACCTGCTGTGTGGCAGAGAACGGATGCGTTAAAACATGCCCTGTACACATAAAGGTGAAAAAAAGAGAACTCAGTGACTTCTCCTTCAAGGGCAAGGCCTTCAGATGGTGTATTATGAACTTGAAGCTCCCCCTTTCTTTTTCTTTCGCACCTTGTGTTGCACCGTTCTCCTCCTCCCCCAGCATCTCCCTGGGCATCCACGTTACGCGTTAGCACCACGACTCCCAAGTCCTCTTCAGGAGAGGGAATCACCTGCCTGAGCCTCATGTATGCGATTTCTCTCAGTGCACTTTTTTCTTTTCCGAGGTGTTCGGTGTAGCCTTGAGCAGGCAACACATGTGATGACGAGAGGAGTTGGCAGTTGCTGAAAGAGGATTAAACAGAAGAAGCAAAGACTACATGGAAGCCGGTATAAGGAAAGGATGTGACGCCCTGAAGAACTTCAAACGAGCCAGCAAGCGAAGGAAAAAAAGGGGCGAGTCATTCGTTCCCTTACTCACTCCCTTTTTACCCTTGGTTACCCTTCTCCGTGTGTTTTTATTCATTGCTCTCCGCATCTTGGTCGGCACCGTCTCCCCTCTGTTCTGCTGCCGTGCCACTTTCCATCCCCTTTACTCCCTCATTCCTGCCCGTCTCTCCCTCTGTCGATACCCTCAGGCACACACAAACGAAAAGGAAAACGAGAAGGCAGGGGGCAAAGAAACGGTGGCGAGTCGAGTCGGGAAATAAAAGGAAAAGTGCAACAAAGTGATGACGATGCCGAAGCCATGACAATAGGCGAGAGAGAGAGAGAGAGGCGGCCGCAGTTTGAAGAGGAAATTGCAGTGCGTGGGTATTTTATTCTTCTTCAAACAAAGCAGGTGGTGAGTATGGTGCTGATAACAACGACGAAGTCTTTTTTTTTTCGGGGGGAGGGAGGAGGAGGAGGGAGCCTTTTTTTTTCTCCTCCACCCCTCATTCACCACTCCTTCCCTTTCTGCACTTATGTGTTGCCTCTCTCTCTCTCTCTGATGTAGAAAATTCAACCCGAAGAAAGCACAGCCCGTAAGCAGCAATCCGCAGAGCGAACGCAAGAGTCGTCTCTGAAGTGGCACCCACGAACGCGCACAGAGATGGAAAAGCAGAAGACGAGAAAGGGAAAGAAAAAAAAGTTCAACATAAACAGTCATGGAACACGCCGACAAGTATTGACGAAGAGAAGAAAATGTGGCCTCTTTTGATCCCTGGCAAAGCGACACATTATATAACACACACACAGAGAGAGAGAAAAAAAAAAACGAAAAAAAAAAACACAAAGCGGAATCGGGGGGAAAGAGGGGAAAAAAGCGAAAAATACGCACCGTACTACTGTAGCCGGGTGACCGTGTAGCGACCCAAAATGGATTTAAGGGCACCTGGGTAATCTCACCGATATAGTCTCATCATTTTATTTGGTTTGCTTTCTCTCTTTCTCCTGAATTTTTCTTTGCTTCTCTACGTAATGATTCAAATCGACTACTTTCCAGTCTTTTATGGCGAAGGCATGCCTCTGGGCAGTAAATGCTGATAACTAACTCTACCGCTTACCTCCTCTGCTCCTTACCCTCTTCTCCCCTCCTTCCTAAGCCAGTCACTGAGAGTCCACTAGTCCTTACTGGAGAACGAAAAAAAAAAAATAGGTACGTGCAAATCCTCTATACCGGCTTCTACTCGACATCATCTCACACCACCCTCCTCTCTCACGCTCTAGGAACTAGGCCAGAGCAATTTCCTGCATGCGGCTGTGGTCTTCATGGTACAAAGAGGAGGGAGGGAGAAGCCGCTTCCGTTGAATTACGATGGACTAATCACGGAAACGCAGCAGCACATGAACTTTTGGGGGTATGGCCAAGACTCGCGCGGCTTCGCTCTCGCAGA
Source organism: Leishmania panamensis (assembly GCF_000755165.1). Taxonomy (NCBI): domain Eukaryota; phylum Euglenozoa; class Kinetoplastea; order Trypanosomatida; family Trypanosomatidae; genus Leishmania; species Leishmania panamensis. Next base: position 914,340 of record NC_025882.1, read on the forward strand.
GCCCAACCACAATTGCATCGGCCATCGATCAGGCCCGAATAGACTTTGCAGACGGCGGCGAAGGCGAGGCTTCCTACGCATGCGGAGGCTCTGACTCCGGATGATGCCATCATCGCGTTGCTGAGGACAAGGGTACGGATGTCCGAGGTGTACAACCCCCACCTCGAGATGGCTCTCAACAGATTCACGGAAGCGACCCGTGTTCGCTGCCAGGAGAAGAAGAGGTTGTTGACTTGGGACGAGTGGTGGCAGGTCTGGGAAGGCATGGATTATGTCGCCTGAGGAGCTTCATCGAGATATTACACAGAGGAGGATCGACAGGTACTCTTCTCAGTCGCTTCCTCCGCGTTCGGTGAGCTGACTGCAGGCAAGTTGCCGCAGCACGAAGGGCAAAGCCTTCGCCAACACATTCTCCTCCAGGTGTCACCAACGGTCGGGTGGAAACGAGCACCGCATTCCGCGGTGCAAGCCACCGCGGCCCCTTCGGTGGTGAACAGCCCCCAACCTCAATCCTTCGACACCATACTCACCGTGGCCACAGGGAGTGGGAAAAAGAAAGACGAGAAGTTGTTCTCACGCCGTACTCCCTCCCATAATGAGAAACAGCTCAGCGCGGTACGCGTACTCGGTACACGGCATGATGAGAGGAGCGGTCCTTCACCTCCTGGAGATCCTGTAAAGGACAGGCCCGCTGCTGAACATGACAACGCTGCTCGATAGGCACTCGCTGCAGTTTGCGTTACTTGATGACCCCCACAACACGCTACACCAGGGAGCAGCTACGGGTGGCACGCCATCTGGGGACCGACTCGTTGGCGTGCCGCTTCTGTAAGAGACGAGGAGTGGACTGCGGCCTCAGAGCACGAGCCACTACAGCTGCGGCTCTTCAGCCGGAGCAACATGCGACGGCGAGCACGTTAGTATCACCCATGTGATGGGCCGAGTGTCAGTGGGATTCGGACTCATCCCACCCGGCCCCCGCTGCCTACTGGTGTGGGGAGCCGGAGCCACCCCGAGGGATGCACCACGTGACGACCTTCGAGGCGGAGGGTGTGTGGGTGGAGCTTGAGGACAAGGGCCGCGCTCAGTTCACGGAGTCGGCGCGCTGAGGTAAGGCGTGTGTCTAGCGCTGCTTCGCGCTGTGCGGTGGGCCCGTGACAGGCCGTGGGGTGGAGTGGGGTTTGAACACCTGCTGTGTGGCAGAGAACGGATGCGTTGGAAGGGCAAAAATGATTATCCCCTTCTCGTGTCGCCTTTTACCGCTTGGTGTGTTGTCTCGCTTTCGCTGTGTGATTCTTCTCTTGGGTTTACCCCTGTTTCCTTGATAGTGCATGTATGTCGCTGCTGCTGCCTTTACGACCACAAAGGGGACACGACACTTCAGCCTTTTCCATCTCTGCTAGGGCCTTCTCTCCGGCTGTCGCTCTGCATCGAGAGGGACACCCGCATCGTTGTGGGTGTTTGTCGACTTACGTTGCACGAAGAGGAGGCGCGCATGTGCACACACGCACAGGAGCACGTCACCTCTGCGCTTTTCGTACGTGCGCCCACTCCTTACTTGTTCACCTGCCACGTCGCTCGTCTCCCTGCATGCCTACCACCCTTCTCCGCAGCAAAGCCCGTCCATACTACACACGACTCTGCGCGCTCGCCACCACTGCTGCTATCGCTTGCTCGCAAGCGACTTCAAGCTCCATCAGACATGAACACCGTTGCGCCAACACGCGGACAAAAACCCAAGCACTCATGCCGTCAACTATGAGATGTGGATATGTATGAGTGCCCTTCTTCTCTCTTCTTATATCTCTGCTTTTTCATGGCAATGCGGCTAGCGAGTGCTGCGTAGCAAAGTAGCCATGCACGTCCAGTCAGCATGCGCACACGCACACCGAGGCGTCCGCACGAGCTTGCTGCCAGTCGCACACGACTCGCTCTCGCCTCCATATAAAAAGGCTCACACTTAAAACGACACGGAAGGACAATGAATTAGTGCAAAAACGTGCCAAGCTCAACTCATGGAAGAAACAAAGCGCACACCAACTGCACAGCACGTGCAGACAGCATTGGGGATGACCACCACTCATATGCTTTCGCACGTGCGTACCGAGTGTGGGCATTTAGCCATGCATCACCGCAATCACCGCCACGTCAAGTCTGTGCATTGGATAGGTACGAACAGCGGCCTCTGTCTGAGTACGACTTTTCTTTTTCATTCCCTACATCCCCTCTCTCCTCTCTTCTCTCCAGCTTTATCCCTTGCAGCCAATCTGTCGTTCGCAAGACGGTCGACGCCCATAAACCGGTTCAGAGAGAAACGAGGAATGACCCCTGCTTCAGCATTTTTGCGTGCCCGCTCTGTTCCTGTTGTATGTGTGCGTGTGTGTAGGTGTGTGTAGAGGTCGCTCCTCTCTCTCCCTTGCGTTCGCTACCGCACTTCGACATCCCGCACACGCTCCCCAGCTCATCATCCGAGGAGGCAATTATGATGACGCATGTCCGCAACACTAGTGGAAAGAACTGGAAACGATGACGGGCAGTCGCTACTGAAGCGTCCCAGACTAACCGCCATTCCTGATGGAAGCAGCATGGATCGAATACTGCCTGCGGCTCACGTGCGGTCTACCATGAAGCTGAGGCGACGCAACTCTCGTTTAGCCTCTGCCACAGTGAGTGAGGGCTTGGGCCCAAATACCGAAAGCAACGCTATGCCCACATCCCCTCTTCTCTCTACGCTATTCCCAGCGCTGAGCACTTTCGATCCGTCCTCTACGAGGTCATCGATGCATAGCACCTCACTAGCTCAAAGCCGAGGTGACCTTGCGGCTGGCACCACTCACATTACCCTCTCCAAGGAGCCTCGCTGTCAATGCAGCCCTACAAAAACAAACGTACTTTCTCTGATAATCAAGCCGGCAAGCTGCCTCGCCATGGTTCGCGTGTCCACGGCGCTGCATCCGGATGCGTCATCAGTGCTGCCGCAGTGTGAACGGAAATCGTCCACCAGCAGAGGGCTGTGCTCCTTCACAGACGACCAGCGCACAAACGCGAAGACGGCTATCAGCGATAAAGCAAGAGAGCAGAAGCCACTCCGTGTGTCGGGGTACTCGAAGAAGAACATCTGCCAGCTGCGAATCAAACCGGTGCGAAACTTTGCGGTATGTCGCGCGCTTGAAATAGGCGGCTGTGTTCTAGCCGAGGAAGTGCAGCGCTACAACCAACGGCCTCTTGTCCCTGCCGCTGCACTCTATCCCACGGCAATCAGGCAGCGCAGCAGTGCGCTGACAGTCAACACGGGCGATGCGAGAAAGGAGGAGCGGCGCCGAGGGCACGAGTACACAAAAGCGCACATCATGTCTCTTCGATGGAAGCCACTCAAAGGCTACGCCATGTACCGGGTGACCTAAGCCTTGCACACTCTGCATGTGCCATCCGACACCGTAAGTGGTGGTGACGGAGATCGAGTGTTCCATCCACTTGTAGGGAGGGGAGCAAGCATGAATCGGCTGCTGGCATGCCTAAAGCGTTTGTCTGTGCAATGTTGATGGGTTGTTTTTGCCTGGTGCAGACTGCGTCGGTGCCCTTAGCCAGAGTCACACTAAAATGAAGTAAGGACAAGGGGAAGAAAAGGGATCGGAAGGACGTGAGCGTCACTCGTGTATTGAGGGGATGGCACTCGTGCTTCATGATGCATGCACTTGTTGAAGCACGCGTGCCATCCCCTCTCCCCTTTCCGTCAGCGCGGAGAAGGGAGTGGACAACAGCACAGCTGATAATAAGCCTCTCTCTCTTTCCTTACACGTATCGATGTGCGTTGTCCTCGCCTCTTTGTGCGCTCACAGGTACGTGCTTAGAAGCAAAGGGACAATCTATAAAATGACGCGTCGTCAATGTTGCCATTGTATCTTATGCGGTAGTGGAACGAGTTCGACTCTCCCTCTCATCTCTTTCCGTCCTCTTTCTACTTGTGTCCATCACCGCACGAAGTAGCGACACTCTCACAAAGCTTGCGAACCTCTCTAGCCCTTTTGGCGCCTGCTCGGTAGCGTTCTCGGAAGGCCTTCCCCTTCCCTCTTCAGCTCCCGCAAGTAGACACCATGAACCACAACGCAGACGACGGTGTCTTCGCACCGGTGGCACATCCCCTGCCCGTCACACCGTTGGTGGACCGCCCATCACGCGCGCGCACGTCGGCGAGCGCCAGCAAGCCCTATGGAGACGTCCCGATCACCACCACCACCACGTCTGTGCCGTCCAGTTAAACCCGCGACTGAGTTCCACCGTTACTGCCACACTGCTGCAACGCAGCAGAGGCCGGAAAACGAGGCAAGCGTGCGGCCTCTGGTGGCAGAGGAGTCGCGGGGTCACTGGGGCTTCCCTCACCTTTACAGCCGCATCGTCATGACGATGATGAGCTTCTACCTAACCGGGCAGCTTGGGATGAAGCAGCAGTCAGTCGACACGAAGACACTTGAGCACACGCACGTCGCCTACATGTCAGCCCCTCCTCGCGCTGCGGACTTGACGAAGGCAGAGGCATGACGTTGCGCGTAAGCAGCACCGGCTCTGAATGGAGGAACAGAAAGTCACTTAGCCCCAAACAGGTCCAGAGAGACGAGCAGAGGAAACCACGCCGCCGCCGCTCCCCCCCCCTCCTTACCTCCCTCTCCCTCACCCTCCTCCTCCTTTTTCTCTTGCTGTTTTGCCTTGTGAAGACGTTGTCCTTCCTGTGTCTTCCTCCTGGGAGGGGTTTACGGAGTCTATCCTGTGGGCGTCACCAGTCCTCCTCTATTTTTCTGCTTCACCTCGTATAGCCGCTTGTACAAGGGCGGAGTTGCCTTTCGAGCGTCAGCATGTCTCTGTATGGGCTCGCACCACCTGCCAGATGAGGTGCAGACACGCATGCAAATCCAGGCAAGCAAATTAGCCTCGCTGGTCTGCTTCCCTTTCGCCTTGATGCTTTTTTTCCTTTGGGGTTATGAAGTTGCTGATTGGAGGAGGAGGCACGAACTGTCGCATGACACCGATTCCTTGCACCTGCTGTCACGTATGTGTGCATCCGCGTAGGAATACGAGCGTGACTTGTGTTCAATTTTCTACCCCTCTCCCTCCACTAGCCTTCCGCATTCCCTCATGGCTGAGGTCTTTCAGAGAACAATAGGCCCGCCAGAGGATGTCTGCGCATCTTCGGACTTGTGGAATGCCTTCTTCATTTGCCTCTACCTCTGCACCATCGTTGTACAGATGTGTGTGTGTGTGCTCTCGTCTGTTCCTTTCTTGTTGGTCTACTGATGCCTCGCGTCAGTGCTGCCTTGGAGGCGGAGAGGGGAGACGAGCTGTGGAAAGCAACGAAGACTACGTGCTGCTGGCGCTGTTGCTTCCCCTGTTTGACTTTGATCCGTCTCGAAGGACTTACCAGAGGCCTTTGACCTCCATCTAGATGAAATCGTCTACAGTGTGTCGGTGCGCGCGCATGCGCGCGACGTACTGCTAAGTCTGGGGTCACCAATCCCTTTTCCGCTCTATTTATCTTTGTTTGCTTTGCTTTGCTGCGGCCTCGTTGTTTGTGTTCTCTTTAGCCCCCTCCCCACGCCATCGCCTTCGGTGTTCCTCAGCTGCCCTTCCGCTGATGTTGTCTTCAGCTCCTCTTCTTCTCTGCATTGTTTTATGCCTTCCTTAGCTCTCGCTCATCCGGTCAAGTCTGCTGGACGTGCACATTCGGCCACGCATCTGGAGTTAGAGTGGAGAAACTTACAAGCATCGATCAAATTCATATCAGACAAAGCGCCAATCATGGCTGCTAGCTGAGGGTTGTCGTGCGGCGAGGGTATCACTAAGCGCGCTCCCTGTGAGTTCAATACGCTGCGTTTGCACCGCACCAAGACGTCTCTCATACTCACCTCTGCCAGCGATGCCTCTATGTCTCGCTCACATCTCCCCCAGTCGCGCCTCTCTACCCCTCATACACTCGCCTTTGACGTTTATTTCTGCCCTATGCTTCTTGGGATGTGGGCTCGCTTTCCTTTTCCTCCGTGGGGAAGACTCAGTGCACGGGACAGAGAGTTCACGCGCCAAGAGGAGCGAAGCGGCCGGAAGCAGGGTTCTTATCTCTGCGCAGCTGCAAACGTTCGTCTCGCCTCGGCCGTTGAGGAAGGCAGTTGTCTGGACTAAACGATCCCTTGTCTCGCTGCTTCCCATCACCCCCATCACCCGCTGCCTCTTCTGATATTCAAATTTTACCCCGTAAACACGAGCAGAGGAGAGCACGGTGAGGCGCTCGTAGCTCGTTCGCACACGGCAACAGTCACATACGCCGGACTTCATGAGCCATCCATAGAGTTTTTTTTTCCCTTTGCTGCTGCTGCTGCTGCTGCTGCTCGTATTGCGGTGTGTGTGCTTACTACCCTCACGCAGTCTTGCAAGAGTTGCGTTGGATTCCAAAGAGATTCACTTGGCACCACGCAAGGAGAACATTCCAGCCAACAGCAACAGTGCGGGGCTGCCTGCACACGACAGACTGTGTACACAATTTAGGCACTACACACATATAGTGAAATACTCACACATACACACTGGGCAAACAGCTACGACTGCTCTCCTTCGCAAGCAACTCGACGGTGGAATACCCTTAGAAAGGGCGCATTTTTATTTTGCTTTGGACGTATGGGTGTGTGCGTGTGCTGTGCAGCGCAGTGCTATGTTCTCTCTCAACATCAAAACAGAGGCCTCGCCGTTCTCCGCAGCTGCCGCACCAGCACCCGAAGCGGATGCCAGCGAGGCGCCATTGGCGACCATTGACGTGGACGAAGGCGACTCCTTTGAAAGCACGCCCTCGACGAACAGCAGCAGTGGTCAGGGCGGCCGCCATCGTTGCCAGCATGTCCCCCGGCTGCCACAGACACCACCAAGTCCTGAGACACCGATCAAGTTTGACCATGGTGCGTACCCGCACTGCCCCATCTTCATCCCCTCCAAAGGTCGCTCTGACCTGGACCGCAGCACCATGGCGGTGCTCGTCCGTGACCTCGTCCCGTTTGTGCTCGTCGTCGAGCGGGAGGAAGTCGAGGGGTACAGCGCGCTGCTGGACCGCCTCGTTGGCCTTTACTTTGGCTTCTCAGATATGACATTTGCTTCGAAAGTGGACGACGGCACGGAAGGGGCAACCAAGACGGAGGCAGAGGATGTCGCGCCGTTCCACACCGCCCCGGCAGACCTCTGGGAGTTCTCGTGCGCCTGCTGCGACGGCAGCCCTGGCGTCGTTGGGTCACCGTCGTCGTCCACTACGCCCAGCCTCTCGGCAGATGCCTTGCGCGCGTTGGCGTTGCGACTTTCAGCTGCGTTTCACCATGGCTACGTGTTCGAACCACCAACGAATGTGGCAGCCGGTGGCCAAGACAGCATTGACGAGTCAAAAAATAGCTCACCACCTGTGTCGACTAGTCCAACAGCGCCATCAGCAGCCGGTAGAGGTGCATGGCGCCCCTCTGAGGCCTTTGTTCTGCGCAACGTGAACGAGGTACGCGCGCTCTTCATGATCGAAGTGCTGCCGGAGTCCAACCGTGGGGTCTCCTACGTGCGCAACTACATCCTCCAGGTTCTCGTGCCAAGGCTAATGGTGGCCTGCGGTGTAGATCGGTCGGGGAACCTGGAGGAACTGTGCCTGTATGGACCGGGAGAGCACAACACGCTGACACCGGCGGCGCTGCGGATGGCCACACTGGAACCGAGCGTCTACAGTGCCCTCGAGACCAAGTCAGGGACTGAGTCTTATCTGGACGTTCGGCGGGCGAGCACAATCACGAGTCCGGTAACGGCAAGCACTGGAAGCACCGCAGGCACCGTAGATGGCGGTATGGCGTCGTCGGTGGTAGGGCAAAGCGACCCAGCCGGACAAACCCTCGCGCCTGCGTTGCGCTCGTCAACGTCGTCCTCCACTTCAGCCGGGACTCGCGGCACCCCTCGCATCCTGCACGGCTTCTTCGGCTTCTACTGGGTTCTCGACGATGACATCTACGGCTTTTACCAGTCGCACGGCTCCAGCACCAAAAACGAGCGCATCAGTGCGCGGGCAATGATGAGAGAGGTGGAGGGACGGCTGCGGCAGCTGCGGCGTAACGCCGATGTGGCCTCGCCACCACCACCTCCAGTACCGCCCGCAGGCTTTCAGATATCGCCAACCCCCAGCAGCAGCAGCAGCGCAACAGCGTCCCCGTATTTCTTGTCACACCAACAGCAACAGCAACCCTTTGTGTTCACGTGCAAGGAGGATGCCCTGCAGAACAACTTCATTACTGGCGGAAAAGGACGGCTACCGACGCTGCACAACTACAACCTTTACTACACCACCGCCTGTTTTTCGCTCGAGTACAACCGCTTCGCCCTCGATACGGCGCCGGACATGCTGTCGGTGAACTCCTACAACAACATTGCGTGTCTCTTCAACTATGCGTTGCTGCACAACCCGCCGCAGATGCGCTTCTTCCCCTCTGGTGTACCGCACGTGCGGCGCCCCGAAGAAGCGCTGGTCGGCTACCTCGACCACAGCATGCTCTGGTACCGCTTCGCCGTACGCGAGGATTACGACTTCACTCTTCAGCTCATCGCACGTGGACTCTACACACTGCGCTTCCGAAGCATTGCCTTCGATGTGCCGCAGATGATGAAAGTTCGTGGCGGTATGACGGACTACTACCGCAACTGCCACGAAGAGATACGGCAGCAGAACAATCGCTTTGTGCTGCAGTGGTCCTCCGTGGCACAGCACTGGGTGAAAGGGAAGGAGGGCAACCGTCGAGACGACATACGTGTGCGATGGGACCTACTGAGTCCAGCCCGCGCCAAGTACCCCGGCGCCTTCTTGTACCTGAGCACCCCACTGCCACAGCTGCAGCCGCAACGCTTGAGTGACGACGGCAGCAGCGGCAACGGCAGTGTAGCCAGCAGCAGTGACAGTGCCACTACTGCAACCAATGTGGAAGGCTCGGAAGCGCAGGCGCGCAAGCGTCTGCGGCCCCCGTCCCCGACTCCCCCCACAGGTGAATCGTCACCTGCACCTTCAGGCCGTCGCCTCGATGTCGCGGCCGCCGCAGCCTCTGCGTCCGTCGTGTCGTCCACCGCTGCCCGTGACTGGAAAGGCGGTTATGTAGTCGAGCGGTGGCGTGATATCTCACATGAGGAGGCATGGCAACACGCCGGCCTCGTCGCCCTCTCCAACGACGACATCCACATTGGCCGGACTGTCGCCGTCATACCGCCTTTCTTCGATCAGAAACCATCTGTCGTGCGCGCGACGGTAATTGAGCGGGCTGTCGAGCCAACAGATTCTCATGCCAGCAGCGGTCGCGTTGGAAACGCCAGCACGGTGGAGAGAAGCGATGTCAAGCCGCCCCCACCGCCGCGCGTGGTCTGGACGGTGGTGGCACAGGACGTTCGTGGCATGCCCTTCTTGCACGTTGACACGTGCTTTGAGGTACCTGCGAAGGGCATTGAGGGGGCCATCGCGAGTATTGATCAGTTCTTCGCAAAGATGACAGAGGAATTTGGCGCCTAAAGATTGTGGCCCCCGCGTGACGGGGACAGTGGACAAAAAGGAAAAAAAGAGAAGTTGGCTGGCTGCAAGCACAGCAATACTCCTCCAGCCGCTGCAATCACCGATCCCTCCGCCCTCCTAGAGAGAGTGCAGCGGGCCCTTGAGAAGGGGATCTCTAGGATCAGAATCCAGTAAACGTGTTCGGTTGTGGTTGGCGGGAGGACGAGAAAGGGTACAAAAGAAATTCGGCGAAGGACTGCCGTTACTTGAGGAGGAACACGCGCACACACAGGCGTTCTCTCCTCCTCCCTCCTTTTCCGCTTCCGAAAAAGGAGTGTACGGGTGACGCAGTCGTTGTGCTCGCCTCAAGCCTTTTCTCTCCCTCGTGTAAAAGGCACATGCTCGATTTCACGGTCATCTCAGCGTCCATATGCGGTCATCGTCTTCTATTCCTCGCCGTGGCCGAAGAGATGTGCGTTAGAGGAAACCTTGTCGCAACGACTGGATGCGTGGCTAGGTGCCACAGTGCGGCATTCGCATGGCAGGGGGGGGCACCGAGTCTGGAGGAGCTGGTGATCCGGTGGGGTTGCAACTGCGGAGTCTCGCTCCCCGCTCGCCGCTCCTCTTTATTTTCGGCGATCTTCTCCTCGACAGTGCTTCGTTTTACACCCCTGGGCAGGTGAAGTGGCAGCTTCACTGGCACGCAGCACCGTTCTATTGGCATCTCTCTCTCACACACATGCTCTCGCTGTCCCTCTGGAGTCTACGTGCGTCACCATGGGCACTGCAATCCCTCCTCGACCTGCTATCGCCATGACCCGGGGTTGCTGTTGCTCTGGTGTGCTGCTGGGTACTTGCTGACTACACAACCAATCTGTATATCCACTCTTGTGGGCATACACGCTCGCACGAACACTTTCAAATTCACCGTTTGCATCCTTTCGATTCCGTATCGTGCTGCTGTTACTTTGGGGGGAGGGCTTCACAGCTCTTTCACGACGTCATTACCTTTGCTTCCGTGCATCTCCTTCCTCTCCTATTGAGCCCCATTACGCCAATACACAAAGCTTGTGCACCCTTCACAAATCTCTGAACACCACTACATTCTCGCTGAATCCTGTACGGTACGCATTCGCCTGCTCCCTCCCAATTGCCTCCACCTTACACGCCAGCGTATCATGTCGGCAGGTGCTCGTGAGATCATTCCGATAAACCTGCTTCGTCGCCGCAACAAGGGTGAAGCGAACGAGGATGTCAGCGCCGCCGCCGACCGCTTCCGCGGCCGCTTCGAGAAGGCAAGCCTCGAAGAACGCAAGGCCGCCACTACGACGATGGTCAACGAGTACTATGACCTGGTGACTGATTTCTACGAGTACGGCTGGTGCCAGAACTTTCATTTCGCGCCTCGCTACGCTGGCGAGACCTTCTACGAGTCCATCGCGCGCCACGAGTACTTCCTGGCCGCACGCGGTGGCTTCACGGAGAACGACCACATCGTCGACATCGGCTGCGGCGTCGGCGGCCCGGCACGCAACATTGTGCGCCTCACGCGCTGCAACATCACCGGCGTAAACAACAACGATTACCAGATCACCCGTGCACGCCGCCATGATGCGAGCGCCGGTATGAGCGACAAAATCGACTACATTAAGACCGACTTCTGCAGCATGAGCTTTGCCGACAACACCTTCGACGGCGCCTACGCCATTGAGGCCACCTGCCACGCAAAGGACAAGGTCAAGTGCTACAGCGAGGTCTTCCGCGTCATCAAACCTGGCTCCTGCTTTGTCCTTTACGAGTGGTGCATGACCGATAAGTACAACCCCGACGACGAGTACCATCGCAAGATCAAGCACCGCATCGAACTGGGCGATGGCCTGCCGGAGATGGAGACGGCCAAGCAGGTGGTGGAGTACATGAAGCGGGCCGGTTTTATGGTAGAGGAGGTCATAGACGTCATTAACCAGTTTGAGTCCAGCCCTATCAAGAGTATCCCATGGTACCAGCCGCTGACCGGTAGCTATTCATCTCTGAAAGGCGTGCGCTCCACCCCGATGGGCCGCGTTTTCACCAACATCATGTGCCGTGTGCTGGAGTTCCTGCGCCTGGCTCCGAAGGGCACACACAAGGCGACGGAAATTCTGGAGGAGGCTGCGGAAAGCCTGGCGATTGGCGGCCGGCTCGGCATCTTCACACCGTCCCTGTACATCCGTGCTCGCAAGCCACTCAAAGAGGTGTAGTTCTCGAGGTTGCCGAAGAATGCCGAACACACTGAGCGGTGTCTTTATCAGCACCCTACTAGCCCTCTCGGCGCGTTTTCTTCTGCAAGCACTTTCTTTTACCGGTCCTGTTGCATGCACGTAACGCATCTAATGCAGATTTCTGCTCGAGGGGTGTTGCGTGTCGCTCCAGCTGTTCTGTTCTTCTGTTTTTTAAGCCCATTTCTCCTTTTTCTTTCTGTGTGTTTCTTTTCTTTTTTTTTCCTTTGGTGAGAACCGATTGCTCGACACGTCCCTCTCCCTCCCCGGGTACTCTCCGACGCGTGTACGCAGAATGGACAATCACTAGTGTGACAAGTTTTTGGAAGGAAGTGGTGCCCTTGGGTCAATCGTATATGGTGCCACATGTCCAAAGAGAGCTGAAGAAAAGAACCCCCCCCCCTATAGGGGGAGAATAAGGAGGTGTCCTCGGAGTATACCAGAAAGGTGGCTGTGTCCAAGAGTCCGGAAAGTCGTGTACCGCGCTGTCCTCCTTGTCTCTGTCGGCGCACATGCCTCGGTTTCTCTGCGCACGCTTCTGTGTTCTTTTTGCTGCTTGACTGGCAGCGTTAGATGTCCACTGGCTATTGTCATTTCTTTGTTTCTGTTCAGTTGGCTTCCTCGTCACGGCCTGTACGACCGCGGTCCAGTTGGGTTGTTTTCAGTGCTTAGCTCAACTCGGTAGCTGGTGATCAACGCCAGTGTAGCCATGCGAATTCGAGACGAGAGAAGCAAACAGCAAAAGAAGAGATAAAGGGGCATAGAGAAGCACAACTCAGTGTCTATGTCGGTCTACGTGTGTGTGTGTGTGTGTTGTACGCGTGTGTTCAGCGGCCTGTTTTTTGTGGTTATTTGACTTTATTCGTGCCATCGTGGCGTTCCCTTTCCTTTTTCTTTCCTGTTCTTGTATGTTTGTGCTGTGCCCCCACGCCCCCCCCCCTCCTGTGTGTCTGTCTGTCTGTGCATAACCTTGCGTCGCACGAAGAGCAGCATTCGCTATCACCATCGCGCTCTCGATCTCAGGCTTCTGAAAGCGCTGGTGCACAGAGAAGACCCGTGTGCGTGGTTTTTTTATGTATACGCCCACGCGCACAGGCATACACAACGATGCTGCATAAGGTTCAAAATGAAAGCGTTAGGTCTCGTGGCCATCCCATTCTGTCTTTTCTGTATCTTCCTGATTTTCTTATCTGTAACCGTGTGTGTGTGGGGGGGTGGTGACTTCGGTGTGCCTCTTCACTTCCTCCCTCTCTCGCAATTGTCTCCGTGCACGTTGGCGAAGCGAAGATGCGCCGACTTCGTGTGTGTTGGTGTGCGCCTAGGGTGGTGTATGGCTACACGCGTAGAAGAGGGAATACGTGGTGCCTAATATGAAGCGTAGAAGGAAAGTCCACGCACCGATCGTCCTCCTGCACACGTCTTGAAGTGCGAACAACTTGCCGCATTCATGACCAACCACAGAAAAAAAAAAGGAGGTGTGCAGTACTTCGCAAAATGGGCCTCCCTACTGATATAGGGCGAGAAGGAAATGCTCCTTCAAGTGCATAAGCTCGCCTATTCACACGCACGGAAGCGGCCCGTACATACGCATTTACACTCCTACTGTGTTGGCGCGTATGTGTGGGGGCAACCATCCTCGAAACAAACAAACTGCCTTAACTTACAAATTCAAGAAAAACAAGAAACACACCACATTGAGAGCGACCAATGGGAAAGCGCATGTGGAGAGGTACGCACTGTTGGCTGTCAACAGATATGCGAGCTCACGATTGAGGGAGCTGCTCTGTTGGCAGTACGGGGAAGAAGAGGAATCCAGGAAGTTCTATGCACTCATGTGCGTCTAGGATGACTGTGCTGCCACCTCTTCCCTGCCCCTCTCTTCTTTTACCCCCCCCCCTTCTCCTTGCCTTATATAACAGTGTTTTGTCTAGAGGGGCACGTGAAACAATAGGTAAGAACAACAACGTCACGGGCGACAGCAAAGGTGGCTGTTGTGGACCACGCTCTTCACCCGTCCCCTCTACCCTTCTACACCCGCGTCTTGTGAGCAAAACAGCTGAGTAAAAGGTGCAATTCTGATGTCCGCCTATGGAGCCATTCTTCATGCATCTCGCTTTCTCCTTCATCTCTGCATCTCTCGTTTTTTTTTCAGTTTATCCTCGCCGGTGCCGCTGCTGGCTCATTTCTTTCGCTTTGGGTCGTGAGTATACCTTCAGCTTGAGGTGCCCCTCTACGCAATCAACGCGTGCCACAATCACTCGCTGTCTCTATCGCTTTCTCACTGGCAAGCCTGTTCAACGCATCAACACATACACGCACACAAGCCTACCCTACATGCGTGACAACTATGCTGAGCGAGGGCGAGTATCACCTGGTGGCCGTGGCCTTTCAGTCCATGGACCCCAATAACACCGGTCTGGTTCCCCTAAGCGAAGTCAAGAAGCGGTACTTCGCGCACGAGCATCCGCGCGTGAAGGAGGGAAGCATGGCTCCATCTGCCGCACGCGACACGTTGGACTACCACTTCGGCGTCTGCGCTGCTGATCACGGGGGCAGCATCACCTTCGACGAATTCCTAGCATACCACGAAAAGATTGCCGACGAGGCATACGACGAACATGTCGGCGACGTCGCAGCCTTCACAGAGAAGACGATTATGAAGCTTTGGAGACTCGGCGACTTGTTGCTGCCGACGGGCGTGCGTCCCGTCTTTCCGGTCGCGCAGCCACCAACCGGGCTGTACGCGTCGACGAACATGACGCTGGTGTGGGTAGAGCCTAGGCAAATAGATGCGTCTCCGGCCTCAGGGCAGCAATCCCCCAGCATCGGAGGTACTGCCACGCCGTCTATCAACGCCTATGGCGCTGTGCACGCCAGTGACCTCTTTGTGCTCCGCGGGGTTAAAGACGTGGTTCGCTCCATCTTTGCCCGCGGTGATCTGCCAGAGGAGCTGCAGGGTTACTTTGCGTACCCAGAGGAGCTGACTGGGTTGGCGGTAGACTACGTGGCACCACGTGTATCGATTCAGCGATGGTACGACTTCACGTGGGAGTACGCGGAGGGCAAGTACTGCGGCGTCGAAGGCATCATCTCTATCCGTGTCGACCTAGAATCCCTGCCCGCTGGTCTACGGCAGTTTGTCTGCGATCATGCCACGGCGGTCTCCCGTGGTACGACGTGGATCCAGACACGGCCCATGGTGAACCCCATGTACAAAAAGACGAGCTCCGCCTACGGGTACGGCGTCAACGAGGAGTGTCGAAAAATCCACCGCTGGAAGGTGAAGACCTTTGAGGGGAAGCAGTACGGCAATCAATACCACGGCCTCTGTGGCAAGTACTTTGCCAAGATGAAGGAGCCGCTGAAGTGCAGCACCACGACGGGCATGAATATGTGAAGAAGAGTGCCAGTATTGAGGTACACAGAACTGAACCACCTCGAGGAGGCTATGTGTGAACCCTGCGAGCTTGCGTTTTGCCTTTGGTCTCTCCTCCGCTCTTCCGTAGGGTGCCATGTAAGAGTTCATGGGCAAGCGGAATAGGGGAAAGGAAAAGGATCGCACCGATTTGCTTGCTTTTCTTACTCCGGATGACGATGGTCCGTGATGAGGGACAAGAGGGGTGGGTATAAGATGCAAAGCACCTATGGTTATCTCGTCAGACCGTCGTCTCTTCCCTCTCGGCCTGCTCCCCACCCCACCCCTGCCTCCGCCGCTGCTGTTCTCCCCCCCCCTCCCCCTTTAAATGCGCACGCGGATGCCTTGTCTTCCCTCTCCTCATTTCTTTTCGCCCGTTAGTCGATGTACACAATGGGGTGCGCGGTTGCCGCATACCAGCGCCGCTAAAAGCAAAATCTTTGAAAGAGACTATCATGAGGGTGAGTGTCCCTTGGCTGGCATGAATCCCCTCTCCCTCCCTTGGAGAGGAGCGGGCGACAGGAAGGCGGTAGTCGCGCTTTCTGCTTTGAACGGCACGTTCATTGAAAAGGCTCCTGTGCCCTGGATTGCTCTTCTCGCTCTGCCCGCATGCAACCGCCTATGCTCGTGTACCCATCTCCTCTGCTAAAGGTGAAGGCATCATGATGGTACAGTTTTACAGCCAGCGACGACGCCCACATGTGCTGAGATGCGACGAGTGGTTTTTTTATGTTTCGGTCGTCTCCCAGCAATATTCTGCGTCAGAGCCGCTTTCTCTCTACCCTTTGCCACCCTCATCTCCTTGTGCGCTTTCCTTTTCATTTTCATCACGTATGCTTACCCCAGACACCATGCGACCCTACCTCTCATAATGGTGTTCGTTGCGTGTGGGTGTGGGTGTGTGGGGGGGGGGGGGCTCCTTGTTTTTTGTATCTACTGAGCTCTCCCTTCCTCATTCTTCATCCTCACACGCACTCACCCGAACACCGTCGCACGTTTTCCTTCACCTATCGCTCGCGCCGACTCACTTCGCCCTCACTAAGTCTCCATTGTACAGTTGCGCTGTGTTGACATCATCGGTAACGGCCACGTCGGCTCCCATGTCGGATACTCCTTCACCATTCAGGGGATTGCAGGTGGGATGTACTCGGAGGATGTGATTCAGGACATCGCTGAGAGCGCAGGCCATCGGTATCCAGGATGCCGTCATCTACATACCCCACCTCATCGTTCTTGTTACATGCAGTGTCACCGATCTCGCTAGTCGCAATGCAATCGTACTGTGCGCTGCGCCGCTGCCGCAGCCGAGCGAGACGCGCCTCGACACGTTATCACGCACGATAGAAGTAGTGGCTGGCGTTGTGACAAAATTCATGGAGCGCATCTTGTAAACCTTTACGAGTGTGCTCATCTGCATCTCGAACCCGGCGGACGTTGGTGGTAGCTTACGCTTAGCAGGGTCGTGTCAATAGCGCCGAAGCGCTTTATCTTCACCGGTACCTGCCTCAACTCGGTTGGCCTGCAGCCTCCTCTGGCCTGCGAGCTGAAGAACAACGTGTCGCCGGCACCCATGCAGCCTGCCGTGATGCTTGGCGAGCACGGTGACAGCAGCATCGCTGCATGGCCGAGCACCAAGATGGGCAGCAAGTTGCTGGACTAACCGTATCGCGAGAACCCGGGGCGCTACCCATGTTTTGGCCGCAAGGCGTTACAGGGTTAGGTACGCCGCCGTGCCTAACACGTGCCGATCGACAAGGGATCCACCGATTTCGATACTGACAGTACTGCCACCACTATCAAGACCCTCTTCTACAGCGAGTAGCGTTTCCTTCTGTGCTCCGTGCAGCAAGATGAAGAGCATGGCGAAAATGATGCGTTCGCGCCCGTGCCGGTGGTCACGAGTGCTGCTGAAGTAGAAGGCATGATAGAACTGGAGCTGACGGAGAAAAAGTCGCTTTCACCACTCCTGTGATGTCAGTCGCTTCGTTGAGAAGAAGGGTATACAGGCGCATCCTCTGCCAGCTGCGAGTGCTCCCGGTCGTCTGTCTGGGGTTGTGTCTCGCTGTCTCTCCCACCGCCTTCTCTCTACAGCCCCGCTTCTCACTACGGTCCAGTGAAGGCACGCATAAAACGACCGCACAATGGCGAAAAAAAAAAAGAAAAGAGCGCAGCACAGCGCGTGCAAACAAGACGAGGTGCACGCAGGGACGAGAGGACTCTCTTTTAAATGAAGATGTCCAAGACGAACACACCCACACACACATACAGGCGCATACACACGTGCATACTTCCGCTCCTTCGACAAGGTGCGAGAAAGAGTTACACCAAGGCCACGTGTGAATCCGCATATTCAGCTCAATCGATACAACTTCTGGGTCGGTGTGTGTGGGGGGAGGGGAGGGGGGAAGTCGGGCTGCTTACACCGAGGCCATGCCGGCTGGAATAAAGTGCGTCTCTTATACAAGAAAATGGATACACGTACATGCTGCGTTTGTGCACTGCGGAGAGTTTGGTGCCACCCGTGCTTCCAGCTTCCTGTCTCACGAGGCAGAGATGCGAAAGAGGTCGGGTCGGGTGGGGAGACACACTCTGAAGACACGGACAGTAGACATGACGAGAGGGAGAAGCGGAACCGTAAGGTCACTGGTAGCCCTTCTCAGAAAATGGAAACTACAAGTGACACTGACAGGTAGAGGAGAGATCTCGCTTCCACTGGACAAGGAAAACTCGATCGAACCCAGATCCCGCCGCACCCTTGTGTCCCGAGAGAAGTGCGTACAAGACAGGTAAAGAGGACAAGCGAAGGAACCGAAAAAATTTCCGCCGGCACTGGCGTGCTCTCGCTTGCTGGCTTAGGAAGGAAAGGAGGTAGGGAGGGAAGAGCGTACAAGAGCTAGTCTTCGGCACTCAGGGTCGAAGATATGCCTTCAACATGATATGTATTCTTTTCTGGACCACCTTTGCGGCTGTGGTCGTACGTGTGTCTGCGCTCGAGGGTCAGCATCATCAACTGCGTCGCCGAATCTCACATCCGTGTTGTTGTGGAGGTGTCTGTGTGTTTCTGTGCATGATTCTTTCATCTGCAGTGGGTATGAAGCGCCCCTCATAACGAATCTGAAGCAAAAAATGCAAAACTGTCATGGAGCTGGAACACTTTCCCTCTCTTGCTTTCTGGCACCTTGACGCATGGGAGAGATACACGCGTGTTGTGCAAAGCGGAGTCTGGGCATGTGTAGATGCTTATGAGTGTGGGTTTCCCCCTCCCCTCGCCAGCTTTTCGGAGGATCTTCCGAAGCGTCACGGTCGCTCCCACTACGCGCGCTTCAGTTACGCTCTCGCTACTCTGCGCGTGCACACTGCCGTTGTACCCTTTCTTTTGAAGCTCTCCCATCCTCCTTTTGTCTTCCTTTATCCTCCTGTTTTTCCCCACCCCCTCCGCCCATATCACCTACATCGGCGACTGCATCTGCGTCGGTGTGTGTGGGGGCACTTTGCTTGGATGTCGCTCGCGTATTTGCCTCTCGGTCTTCGCCGCCTTCTTTCCCTCCTCACACCTCGCTGATCTCTTCAAGCCCTGCGCACGTGCAGTGACAGTCGAGAAAGATAAGGAAGACAACACCTGATCACTTCTTGAGTGCTAGTCTGGCTTTCAGCAAGCATTCTTCCCCCTCCTCATCCTAGTCGTTCACTACTGTGATTCCGAAAGTTCGCACTGCCACCGTCACCATCAGCCGGAGCAGGCGTTGACATCCCCTCAGTGTTTGATCGCTCATAAGCCCTCCCCCCGTTGTTCCCTCGTTCAATTCGTCTCCTTGACAATCGCATGCATCCGCGAGACTTTTTCTCCGTTTCGTTCTCTTCCACTCGCTCTCTGCCTTGCTGCTCTGCAATTTTCCGCGTGTTGGTGCCGTGTGGAACGCGTTGCTGAAGAGCCTCGCTGTCTGAGTGAGCTATCGTGGACCTCCTTCCGTTCTGTTCTCACTCCACAGGTGTTCCTTTCTTCCACTCAACCTCTCATCCTCCCCAGTGACCCCCACGTTCGCTGGCCCTAGTACATGTCCTGCGCTCGTTCTAGAAGAGTCATCAAAGCAGCTCTTCTTGGGGTTTGGCTCTGTCCTCACGCTGTTGTCGTTGTTCCTCTCTTGTGCGTTTGTGTGCTTTTTTTTCTGCTGCTTTTCTCTCTTCTTGGGCTTCCCTTTAAGCGACATTCGGCGTGTGTGTGTGTGTGGGAGAGGGGAGGAGAGGCGGTGTTCGTATGTCTCCTCGTTTCGTTTTAGAGTTGATGCTTTAGAACATTATACTACTGCAGAAGCACCAACACACACGTGCACGTCACTCTCACTCTTACCCCCTCCCGGTGGCATGACGGTGTCCCTACATGACTTGATCAAAGAATGGGAGGTAGTGAACGAGGAGTTGTATAGGGCCTCCCAGGAGTCGCACAAGCGCTATCCGTTCCCGGGGAGCAGCTACAGCTGCTCAGATGACAGCGATCGCGTCGGGGAAGACCCCTCGTCCACCTCCCCTCTACCTTTCAGCACCACCACGTACGCACGCGTGTACAGCCTCCTCTCACGCATGCGCCACATTGCGGAGGATCCGTGTTACAACTCCTTCTATATTATACAGCATCTCCTGTGGGTGACCATCGTCGCGTGGGCAAATCAGATGGCAAGCATGTCCGATAATTTTATTCGACTCCCAATAGGAATGCGACAGTACCACGAGTCGTCATCACCGTGCACAACACGAAGCGGTGGCTCAAAGCACGGCGATA
This sequence comes from Leishmania panamensis, assembly GCF_000755165.1. Lineage (NCBI taxonomy): Eukaryota > Euglenozoa > Kinetoplastea > Trypanosomatida > Trypanosomatidae > Leishmania > Leishmania panamensis. Next base: position 934,316 of record NC_025882.1, read on the forward strand.
AAAACGACGACACAGCTAAGCCAGCGCCTTCGGCGTCCACTCCGCTTCAGCGCACATCGTTCCCATGTGCTCTGCTCCAGCCGTTAGAGTTTTGGGACCCTAGTGTGCTGGGGGAGATGACAGACACGTCATGTTGCAAACCGGACAGCCTACACGACGCGTCTCTCCACCGCGCTCCAAACCTGCCCGAGGTGTGGAGCAACGCCGTGCAGCGCATCTTCGCACTGTGGTGTTCTACACCAACGGCTGGCTCCCGTTCAAAATCTGCACAAACATGCGACATGCAAAGTGCTCGCGGCACTGCAGCCCCAACGACATTACAGTACGCGCACATCTGGGTCATTGTAGCACAGCACTACCACCGCTTCAAATCACTGCTGTCTCTCTTCTTTCTCCGCTACGACGTGCTGCTCGAGGACGCAGAGGAGCAGCGACCGCAGGAGGGCGGCTACCGCAGCGGCCTTCCTGATGGGCAGGCGCAACGCGCTGAAACAAACGCACCGCTGCCGGCGTCGCTTTTGCTGCGTCGCCGAGGGGGAATTTCGCGTGGGTCATCTTTCAGCATCAGCCCTGGAGATGCGGCGAGTGCCACTGAGGTAGACAGCAGAAATAGCAGCACCAGCACTCCTGCAGCCCCGTCTGCCGATGACAAAGTCACACAACATGTCTACAAGCAAGCTCGCGTATCGTCGCGTCTGCCCTCCTCCTCCCTCAGCACTGCTAACCTTCTCGGCCATCTTATGCGAAGCATTGCAAACGAGAACCTTTCAAAGATCTACGAAGTGACTCGTGAAGCCATTCTCTCTCTCTTGCTACCGCGCGTCCACCGTGCTCGCCTGCGACACCAGAGCACGATACCTGCCAGTGGCTCGGGCTGCTCCTCGCAGCTGCCTCATTGCGCGCTGCCGCAAGATAACACCGCAATGGGTGAGGCAGATACAGCAAAGGAAGCGTCATCAGCATTAACAACAGCTCAACCGCCCGCTGGTGTGCCCAATTGGCACAGCGATGAACATGACGAAGACCATGAGGACGACGATCTCGTCGTCTGGTCATCGCCGCCCTCACCACTACTCGCCTACACAGCCGCGTCTTTTGGCCACGACAACGGCGATGCGCCTGCGCCAGCTCAGAGGGCAGGCGCATCTGCTACAACATCTCGGGAAGGAAAACGAGTGCAGCACGAGGAGTACGTTATTCGCAGTATATTTAAGCTTCTTCTCATGATAGAAGACTGTCGTGTGCACGCACTCCAGCGCTGGCTTGTCGAGAGTAGCAAGCGTGTTGCCTTCTTCTATGGTTCGCAGCTTGCCATGAACCTTTTCGACGATGCCACGCCGCAGCCAGCGGCGTTTGCCCACGACCCCTCGCCCTGTGATCCCTCCGTCACGACCATCACCACAACGCGCACCCTCGCAGATGCGAATCGGGTACTTCGCGAAACTCTGCAAGCGTACGTGCGTCTTCGTGCTAAGTTGCTCTTCCTGAATGCCGGTACGACGCACTTTCTAGACGCCCTGACCCCATGGGGGCGGACGCGCATGCTGGAGAGCCTGAACGCTTTCCTCTGCGGCTTCTGCGGAGTTATCCTGCCTTCGGATGGCAAAGCGCCCAACAAGACCACCGCTCTACCGTCCAATCAGCAACCGAACCAAGCAGCGGCGTCACCGGTGAGCGGCTGCAATGAGTCGGTTCCCTTCACCCCGATGAACACTGCCGTCGCCGACTTTGCTCAGAAGTGGGGTGTGCCGCTTTGGGTCGCCATGTGCAGCGATGCACAACAGCGCATGGAGGCACTGAGGCATGTCAAGGAAGAGCGTTCCAATCGACCAAAGAACTCTATGGCACTAGCCGAGAGCGAGTACGGGCACGTTATGCAGCCCGCTAAATATCAGCAGCAGCAACGTGCGACAGAGGGATGGTCAGACAAGGAGATGGGGGAGAATGACCACTGGAGCGGCGGCCCTGACAACACGGGCACGTCATCGGCGCCTGTCACGTCCTCCCTCATCGCTGCCGCCGTTAGTGCCGGCGATGATAGTCATGCCGACAAGCCCGACACGCACGACCGTCACTCCGTCGCTTCTACCGAACTGGAGGATGCTGTGTCGCACACGACCAGTGTCGCCTGGCCACCGAGGTCGCCGACCGTTGCGAACGGTTGCAGGGACGGCAGCAGCGACAATGGCATGCACCGCCATGGCGGTGTCGAGGAGACGGGTCGAGCTTTAACTCGACGCCGTGGCAGAGGTCTGGATCTAAAACGTGTCCTGCACCAACAACAACAACGTCGCGCGCGCCTCGGTGACGTAAAGCTCCCACAGAGAGGGATAACGGCAAGTAGAAGTGGGGCCCCAGTCGCGAGCAGCGAGGATGGCGGCGAAGTAGTTGAGAGCCTCTACACAGGGGAGACGACATCGGCGGAGGAAGATGGCTCTTTGTTTGCCGCTGCTATGGGAACTGGAAATGATGGCAGCACCATAAGTCAACTACGCCACGACACCAGTGCGGCCGCAACAGGGGAGAGGCAACGCGGTGGTGGTCAAGATATTACCACAGCTGCCGGTTTCCCCATGAAGCGCTTTTCTCGCTCCGCAGAGCTACACCAGGTCGCCACCTTGCCAGATGAAGGGTTCCCGTGTCTTCTCTACCTGATGCCGCGCCGTAGCCGCTTCGTGATCCTAGACAAAGCAGCAGCAGCTGTACAGCAGCAGCTCTTCACGTGCTTTAGCGCCAACGTCCAAGCCTACCTTACTGACTACCTGGCGGAGTGCGAAACCGCAGCGGCAGCGGCGGCGGCAGATCAGCGCGCAGCATTGGCCTCGCAGAAAAAGAAGAGAGAGAGGGCAGCTCACGTGACGACCATGGGAGGGATTGCGAGCTGCACCAACGCTGCCGCTGCCACCCCCGTCGACATTGTAAGACCATTTCCCCACCCCGTTCTTGCTCGTATGACTTTCCTTTTGGAGATGACATACGCTGCACTGCATGGCCGCGACGGCGCTACGAGCGATAGTCGCGATGACCACACCGAGGGTAATAACGGTAGCGGGGATGGTGGTAGTCGACCCCCGCTGATGGAGACAGGCCTCACCGCCACCGGGCAGGAGCTCGGCGCCGCCTTTCTCGAACAGTGCAACGGTGAGTTTGACAGTGTGGTGTCCACAACACTTTCCGCGCCAAAGTCACCGGCCTTGCTGACCATTGCCGCCGTCCGAAAGGGCTTCCAATGCTTTCTCACCTCCCTAGAAAAACGTGCCTCGTTGACACTGGCGCAGGCGCTGTGTGGCCTTGTGCAGCAGGGTGCGACCCAGCAGCCGCCCGCAGCCCAGCTGGATGCGGTGGACACCATTCTAAATATGGCCTCACTGCTCAACTCTAAGGACATGTTTGTAATGCTGCTAAAGGGCTACCTCGCACCCCAGATGATGATGTGCCGATCGAAGTCCGAGCTTGTGGTGGAGCTGCAAGTAGTGGACCGTATGGCCTACCGCCTTGGCGCGGCAGTGGCAGCGCCGTGCCTTACACTGCTGAGGGACCTGCAGCTGGCCATCTCCGATCCCCGCATTACGATAAAACCGCCGCCTCCCTCTGGCGCACGCGCAGGCCTTGCGAAGGGGTGGAAGCTGAATGTTGCATACGAGAGTCTAAGCGGAGGGAACAGGAAGGGTGACGGCGACGAGTATAGAAGCGCGAGTAGCGGAGGTGTGACCGAAGAATATGCACAGCGCGCAGCAAGGCGAGACTCAGAGACGCTGGACGCCGTTCATCCCTCACTCCATTGCACCTTGGGCCTTATCCACCACGTTCGCGTCCTTTGTCGAGCCTGGTGGCAGCCGCACACAGCCGTGCTGCTGACTTCCCGGCGGCTGCGTCAGCTGTGGGAGCGGCATCAGCTCCTAGACGAGCGCGTTGTCGACTCGGTACTGAGCGTCGAGTGGAAGTACGACGGGCACTCTGAACCATTTCGTGGCTACGGACAACTAGTCAGACTGAGGGAAGGCGAAGACAACAGTCATCTGCGGCCTCCGTCTCTCAGTGATGGTGGAAGCGCGAAGAGCATGTGGGGCAGTCTGAGTAGTGACCTCGAGGGAGATCATTCTCGATGCGGCAATGGAGGCCAGAACTCCGGATCCCTCACTGCAGGGACGCAGCTGCGCACTGTGACGGCAGCCGCGGTCGTGCGAGGCTTCTCCTCAGCTCTGGGCAATGCGGTGCGTCGCACAGGTCGTCAGGCTGGTGACTTTGGCTATCATGATTCCGATAACGAATCAGAGGACTACAGGGAGGCCTATGGTGGGCTGCTGACGCTGAGCACGCTGCAGCAGTACCGCAATGCGTACGCGCCGTCAAGCTCGTCGTACAGAGGCAGTAACCTCTCGTCTATTGGCAGCCCCGGTGCAGGCGGCGAGCACTGGGGGGCTTCTGATGGAAGGCAAAGCACCACTGCCGACGACCGCGCCTCAACCACTGTACCGGCGGACGGGCAGTTGGTGCGGCGGCGACTGTATTGGCCACTGGGAGATGGCCAGTTGGTCTTCTACCTCTTCTCCAAGGGAGCAGCAAGTGCTGGTCATAGCGTCTCCCAGGCCGTGCAGATCCTCGGACCACCGCTTACGTATCTCATATGTCAGCTGCTGGACCGCGCAAGTGAGCAGCCGTACACCTTCAGCGCGCTGCACGGGGCGTTTCCAGTGCAGGTACCAAAGCCGCTGCTCGCCCATATCCTGCACGAGCTTGTCAAGGCTAATGTCGTCGTGCGCAGCGTGGCTGCCGGTACTCGGCAGCTAACGTATCTTCTTTGTGACGACACGCGCAAGGTTCGTCAGCGCAAGGTCATCGTTGACGTACGCGCCGCAACACAGCAACAGTGGGTGACGCAGATGATGACTATGACGGGCGCAGACGCCGCTGGCGAAGGTGAAGACGACAACTCTGAGAGAGGCAGCGCTCGTGACTCTGCATTCCTGGCGAGCCCAAAGGAAGTCACCACTGCCTTTTCCAAGCTATCACCGAAACCGGCACCGCAGGTGCACCTCAACGCATCCGCCGAGGCAGAAGCTGCACCGAACGCCGCAGTCGACAATCTGTCATCGCTGACCTACTCGGTAGACTGCACACACAAAATAAAGGTGTGTATTGTGCGCATCATGAAGGTAGAGCGCGTTCTCTCGCATTGCGAGCTGGTGGAGCACGTCGCGCTCGCACTGAAGGGCCAGTTGGTGGTCACCCCCAGCCAGCTCAAGCGCTGTGTCACGCAGCTCATCGAGAGGGAGTTTCTCCAGCGGGGGGAGCAAGGGGAATACATATTCGTATCGTAACTGGTGTGTGGTTCGCCGGCGTGTATGATTGGGTCCGCATCGGAGCACAACGGAGCCAGTGAAGGAGAAACAAAAAGCATATTTTCGGGCACATACGCGCTTATTCATTTATGCAGGCCTACTCGTAGCGCGAAACATATCCTTGTTTGCCAGCGAGGCGGGGAGGGTAGTCGAACGAGAGGGGGAGCACCCAGGCGCATACTTGACGTGCCGCAGTATAACAAACATATCAACGAGAACCCTTAAGTTGCATACACGACAGGGCCCCACGTTCACCTAATCCTGCTGCAGCAATGAGGCCCTGTCGCCTCACTGCACAGCGCGCGTGCTGGCACAAGTGGCAAATGTGTAGCCTAGCCGCACTTCTATCCACTTGTCAGTGTTGCGTTGTCCGGCATCCCACTATCTCCACGCCTCCCTCATACATCCACATACACTCCGCTCCTCGTGCCGTGCTACGCTTCCCCGTGCCTCTCTGCCGTAAACATCTCACGATCCTCAACGTTCAGAGCACGAGCGCACACACAACTAGAAAGGCCACAATAACAACAACAGCCGCAGCAGAGACGAATCCATAGATTGCATCGGTATTTTCTCCTATTGTGCTCCCGCTTGACTTCGCACATACACTGAGCCTACTGCAATACGCTTTCTCACGCACATCATGCCCCCGACGCCGCTGAATAGCTATGTGGACGAGCTGTCTCGGTACACGGAAGCCTTCATGTCTGTAGCGGGCAAACCGCAGCAACTCATCATTGTCGGTGATCGTGTCTACTGGACGCAGGGCAAGCACCAGGAGCTGTTCTCGGCGCCAGTCGGTGTGGAAGCCGCCGAGGCTGTCCGTGTCATCGCCTCGGAGGAGCAGGAAGTCGCAAAAGAGAAGAAACTCACCAAAGAGGAGGAAATGCTTCGCGAGCGGACGCGCAGCCAGACGACGGGCATCAAGAATTTTCACGTTCGCCACAGTGATGGCGCCATCTTCTACACAAGCGGCGTCGACATGTATGTCTACTACCAGAACGGGCCACGTGCTGGCAAGGCCCCTCTGAAGCTGTTCGACTTCATGTCGGAGGACAACAAGGCGCACCTCAAGGCGATGGGCAACAAGCCCAACCTCTTTGTGCAGCCTATCGAGTCCTTTGATGAGTTGCATCCGAGCGACCACACCATCATGACGTTTGTCAACAACAACAATGTGTACAAGGCGACTCTGCACGAGAACCCCGAGTGCGAGGGGGTGCCACTGACCGTCTCTGTGGAGCAGATCACGCACATCGGCGACGACCTGCACCAAAGCGGCGTGGCGGATTACATTATCCAGGAAGAGTTCTTGCGGTATACGGGGCACTACGCGACGGACCGGTACGTTGTCTTCTCCTACATCGACTCCTCCCGCATGCGATCTGTCGCCCTCCTCAGCAGCCTGGGGGCTTCTGAGGTGCCAGCAGTGGAACCGGCGTCGCTGTCCTATGCGACAGAGATGGAGGAGATGCCGTACCCCCGCGTCGGTGACTCAAACGCACGCACAACACTCGTCGTGTACGACACCGCCACGAAGCAGATGCGCCTGCTCCCCGACGCTGCAATTCATAAAGTGGCACCGTGGACGGAGTATATTCTTCGCTTCGGCTTCAAAGATGCAGACACGCTCTACGTATCGGTCCTGAGTCGCGCGCAAGAGGACTACGCGGTGATGAGCTGCCTGATCGCATCGCTACCCGTCATCTCCAAAGAGGAAGACCTGCAGGCTCTCTACAGTGACAAGGACGGCAAAACCACGGAAAAAATTATTTGTGATGCCGTCATGCCGGAGCTGCACGTGGAGTGGCAGCAGCACATTGGCTTTGCGTGGGTGGAGTGCCAGCCCGGGCCGCCAATACACTACGGCAAGGCGTACGACGTGCTTTGTCGCCACGCAGCAGAGACAGAGACGGCGCACTATCACCTCTACGCTCGTCCCACCGGCGCCTGCGATCCAGAGGCATGGAAACCGCTGACGGCGGGAGCGTGGAACGTGTGCCCAGGTCTGCAGCATGTGTCTGAGGACCGCGTGTACTTTCTGGCTAACGCTGAAGGGCGCCTGAAGCGCACGCTCTACTCCGTGCCGCTGTCGCTGAAAAAAGCGCCGCACAACGCCGACGCACTGACGCGCCTCACCCCGCTGGACGAGCACGTCTACAGCTACTGTGTCAAGGGTGATCATCTCTACTATGTCTCTAGCACCGCAGCTACACCAGCGAAGCTCTACGCGAGCTGCGTCTCATCACCGCAAAAGAGAACGCAAGTAACCGCTCCGTCGCGGATTGCCACAGCGCCCGGAGTCGATCCCGCAGTAACAGCGGATTTGACCCAGAACTTTGCAGGCCTGCCTGTCGTGACTCCAAAAATTGTGACCGTGACGAGCCGTCGTGGGGTACCACTGAGTGCAGCGGTTTTTATCTCGCCCAGCGCCCCAACGGATGCACCAGGGCCACTTGCTCTGTTTGTCTACGGCGGACCACATGCGCAGCTTGTATTCGAGAACGACTACGAGACTCGTTGCAAGGCCACGGTGCAGGTGCTGCTGCAGCACGGCGTCTCCGTTGCCGTAGTGGACAACCAAATGAGTAACGCCAATGGGCTGCGCGACTTAAGCATCTGCAAGAGGAACTTGGGCAGCTTCGAGACAAACGACTACGTCGATGTGACGCAGTACCTTTGCAATGCACCGGCATCCGAGAGCGGTCTTCCCGCCAGCTTTCGCGTCGACGCGAAGCGTGTGGCAATCTTTGGCTGGTCCTACGGTGGCTATGCAACCCTGCTCGCCATGTGCCAGGCGGCCGATATCTTTCGGATAGGCTTCGCCGGTGCGCCAGTTGGCGACTGGAAGCTCTATGACACGGGCTACACAGAGCGCTACATGGGAACCCTCTACGAAGACGGCGACGCTGGCAGCGGCGCATCGCGAATGAGGAACGAGGCGTACATGACGTCGACCATCAGTCATTACGCCTGTGGCTTTCCCGATGAGTGCAACCGTCTCTACATTGCACACGGTCTTCTCGACGAGAACGTGCACTTTGGCAACAGCTGCCATGTGGTGAAGGCATTAATAGACAACTCCAAACCGTACAGCATGCTGATATACCCCGGAGAGCGCCACAGTCTGCGCCAGAACCACCAATCACGCCTGCACCACGACGCACTGCTCGTCAAGACACTAGAAGAGCAGCTCTAGCACAACGGCATATAGCCAGAAGCGAACGGAAGAAGAGGGAATCATATCCGTGTCAAGGTTGCCTCCTTCTTACTCCTCCACTCCTTCCCTTTACTGTGGCCGCTGTCTCCTTCGCCGATAGGTGTAGTCACGGCTTTTATTCGGCACACCGGCCTCTGCATCATTGGGCGTCTTTGTGTGGGCAGCGCATGTTTTGTACTTGTGCTTTGTCGGCTCCTGTCCCCCTCCCCCCTCTGCACCACCACCTGCTAGCAGCTGCTGTTGCTTTCTCCCTTGAGGGCCTACAGGCGCCCTGATGGGAAAGAGCACCCCAGCGCAGCATCCAGGGTTCAGTACCCCCCACCCACCCACCCTCGCAGTGTGGAGAAATCAGGAAGTCCCTATCCCTGCGCCAATGACGAACCACCTTTGGGTGGTAACAAGGTCAGGGATCTAAAATGTGAAGGGGGTCAGAGCGATGCATCACCATTGACGTTAGCAGTCCAGGTCCTGGGTGGCGCTGCATTGGAGAGACCTGCAACGGTGCACACAATTGTGCCATCCATAGGATGGGCAAAATGTCAGTGCGACTCGAGCGTATCTCACCCAGCCCTTGCTGGCTACTAGTGAGGAGCCTGCGCCACCCTGTGGCGTATACCCCAGGTGGTGACCGGCATGAAAGGTACGGCTGCGAGGCAACCTGTGGAGCGGGGGGTGTAGAGTATGAGGCTGAGGGGGGGTGCTGAGTTGGCACATGGCTGTAATGCGTATCTACAACTACTTTGCACCACACGGTGAGTGTCCTGTGGCAGCATCGGGCACAGAGTGAAGGTGGAGCCATATTTTATGGTAGAGAAGGGGCTCATTGGAAGACTAAAAAGAAGTTAGAAGCAATGCCCTGTAGCATGTGTCCAGTCGACGAGAGGAACACTTGACAAATGCCGCATCGTACGATTGGCCCTGCACTTCCTCTCCGTCATCCGTCATCCGTCATCCCTTCTCACACGAAGCCGGCAGCCACCAGGAGGCAACATCGAGCGAAAAAAGATGGGCCTTGGAGAAAAGCGATCACCGTATTGCGTCCTCCCCGCCTCGACCAGTAACTCCTCCGCCCGAATCGCTCCACCACCTCTCAACCAATTGTGGTAATCCCATTCTTGGGGGGTGCATTAAACCCGCACTTCGTTGCATCGCTCTCACAGCTACCTCGTCGGATCACTTCACTGTGGAGGCTGTCTTCGAAGTAACGCTTGTTGCCCCCTATCCCAGTTTGACACTGAACTCTTCCCCGGCTCTCCACTCTCTCCTGCCTCTTCCCCATCCAACATTGTCTGCCTTGACCATTTATGCGGCGGTTTGGGGTTGCGTTATAACCCCTCCCGCACCCTTTCCTCCACCTCGCCCTCCTCAGCATACCTTGTAGTGCTGTCCTCAGCAATGCAAGCCCGTCGCGTCGCCGAT
>NC_025882.1:944396-945730 GCF_000755165.1 Leishmania panamensis
CTGCCACGTGTGGTGCTCTGCGTGTGCCGTGCCGTGTCATGTGTAGGTCGTCTGTGCTTCGCGTGGTGATCGTGTGCATGTGTGCCTGCGTTCCTGTGTGCTCGCAGTGTGCTGGTGTCTGCCACTCTCGTGCGTGGCGCCGTGGCTGCGCACGCGCGCCTGCTCTGCAGGCCAGCGTGGGCCGCAGCAATGCCTGTGTGGCGGCGCTTTTCCCGATCCCGAAGCACCGCGAGGCAACTTGGACAACCCCCACACCTGCGTGCCAACGCAGCTGATCTCTCACAGGCCATTGTAGATGTCTTGCTCCTTCCCCCTTTTTTCCATCCATTATGCGATCCTGACACTCGAAACGCTAGCGTGGGTGCACAGGCAGCCCTTGACATGTGGGGAGGTGGTATTATGGGAACTCAGCCCCCCCCCCCACAAAAAAAAAATGATGCATTCTTGAGATTCATGTTCCTGTGGGGCTCTCCTTTTTTCATTACTTTGCCAATTCTAAGCTGCCCTCTCTTCCCCTCTACTGCCACCGCTTCTCGAGGCCGCATCCTCGGTGGGCACTGACTTTGCTCATGAGCCACTCTGCGGTGGCTTATGTGTCCCAAGACAGAACCCGGGATCTCTTCCTTCCTCCACCCCACACGAAGGCGTGCGCACGCCCGCAGCAGTTTCGATCGCGACAACCTGCGTCAATGCCGACGATGGCGGTGTGTCACCCAAGAGAGTGATGCTTCGGAGGTAAGCGTGTACGTGATGACAGTAATGCCAAGAATAATGTGCGTGGGCGTTTCCTTTTAGCCTGACTGCCTCCTCGTGCCTCCATAAGGCACTTGTGTCGTCGTTGATTTGGTTGTTTTCTTATAATATCTGTGCGAGTGAAGCGCCATCACTGAGCCCTTCCTCCCTCCCCTCTGTCTGTCTCCCTCTCTGTGAGCAGGTGGGCACGCAGCTGCTGCCTGCAATGTCCGAAGCCCCCTCTTTTTCGTTCTTTGCCGCATGGTTGGCTACTTCAGAGACATAACGCCGAACATTGCTACCTTACTGGGCGCTGAAGAACAGCCAAAGAGAGAGCCACGTCGTTCACTCAAGACCCTAAGGAGATGAGAGGCAGGGTGCTCTAATGCACGTCTCTCTGCTTCCTTCTTTCCTCCCTACCATTCGCTCTCCTCGTAGATGACACCCACCGTGCGCATATTGTTTATTGGCATGCATCCTATGGCACTCTCAGACTCTTGAGAATGCCATTACACCCCACGGGAAGGACAGTACGCCGTTATGAGCACAAGAGCCTGCGCGTCACACTCCTCTTTGCCAGAATCACCCGTCGCGTCGCCGAC
>NC_025882.1:947149-981757 GCF_000755165.1 Leishmania panamensis
CCGCCACGTGTGGTGCTCTGCGTGTGCCGTGCCGTGTCATGTGTAGGTCGTCTGTACTTCGCGTGGTGATCGTGTGCATGTGTGCCTGCGTTCCTGTGTGCTCGCAGTGTGCTGGTGTCTGCCACTCTCGTGCGTGGCGCCGTGGCTGCGCACGCGCGCCTGCTCTGCAGGCCAGCGTGGGCCGCAGCAATGCCTGTGTGGCGGCGCTTTTCCCGATCCCGAAGCACCGCGAGGCAACTTGGACAACCCCCACACCTGCGTGCCAACGCAGCTGATCTCTCGTTTATATGGCTAGAAGTTATCCCACACTGCTGATTCTTGAGTATCTCTCACTTGAAAAAAAATTGTAGAGCGCTTCTGTGCCCGACTGCAGTCTTGTAGGTGAACATCCCCATAGTGGTATATTGAAGCTGTGGTACACTCTAATGTCCCTCCTCGCCTGACGACATTCTGCTAGAGCAGCTCGTCTCTCAGCGTAGGATGTGCAGTCGACACTTCTGTGTGGCCTGGGCAACGCTCCATGGAGAGTAGCAGGGGCGGGAGATGGGAAGAGGTGCTAGTGCCTGTGCATGCGACTTTGACGAGTAACTACTCTAAACCGCCGTGGCAGTCTGCTGGCTTCCCCCCCCCCCCTTCCTCCCTCGGGTGCGCCGATTTGAAGCAACGCCGCACAGTGTAGATGCACCCGAGTTGGGGACGCAAGCAGCTGCGTTCGGATAGGCGCAGAAACCGGCCTTTATTTACGCATGGCTCTTTCTGTCTATAGTGCCGCTCTCTCAAGTGTTCTCTCTCTTGGGTGAGCATCTCGTGCGTTCATCTTGCAGAAAGAAGCTCTATGTATCCCTGCCACGTTGTCCCTCCCTTCTTTCGCTTTGGTATCGTTCACTATAACATGCGTCTGCGTTGATTACGAGGCTCACGGCTTCCGTCGCATACCCAAGACACACACCCCCTCCCCCTGCGTGAAGAGAAGACGCGCCACGCACAAGCACACACCCACGTACCTCCGCTTGCGGCTGCTGCTGCTGATTTTTGTTATTTTTTTTTTTTGCAGCACAGCACTGCGGCTTCTATCATTACGTGTGTATTCACTGGGGAAACCTTCTCACCATCCACGGCATCCACGCAGTCACACTCGCTCCCGGGGGCACCGGTAAAGGTTATTCATGACGTCCTCCATATTTCTGCGCGAAGACATTAAAGAAGTCTTTAGCATCTTTGACGAAGACAGCTCAGGGGCAATCAGCATGCAGGATGTGAGGCGTGCCCTCTACACCATCACCGGCCAGCGTGTGACGCGCTCGGAGCTGCTTAAACTAATCGCCTTCGCTCAGGACGCGGTGGCTAAGCAGCAGCAGGCAATGCAACATCAACAGGATCAGGTAACATGTCTACACCGCCCTAAAATGGCGAGCCCCGAAGCACAAGGTTCGCCGTCTGTGACGACAATCACAGATGGCGAGGTGATGAGCTTCTCGGGTAACATCCGTTCACCTAGTCAAGCAGGCGCATCCATTAGCACCTTGAGTGTGCGAGCGGAGTCCCCGATGAATCCGCAAGCCGCTGCTGCAACAGAAGCCTCGACCCCCGCACCCACTGTTCGGAACCAAATCTGTTTTGTTTCACCCCGCTCTCATTTGCTGGACAGCAGCGAGGGCATCGATCTCGATGTCTTTGAGCAGATCGTTCTGCGTAAGCTTAAGCACCGAAACTATGAGGAGGAACTAGCGTACACCTTCGCGCTGCTCGAAGATAAGTCTTATCTCGGCTTCATCACAAAGGAGAGCGTGCGCCGTGCAGCCACCGAGACAGGCGAGGCACTGACGGAGGCCGAGATTGCGGAAATGTTCGACCCACTCGTGACGGGGGTGTCGACCGCTGCGGTGGATCTCTCAACGTTCACGGACCTTCAGCTGAAAGCTCGCAAAGCAGAGGATTCCTGATGCACAGGCACACTCAAACTCAACGAAGAGTGGTGTGGGTGTACGAAAAAGGTACAAGCGAGTCCACACACGCACGCAAACACACACACACACATGTACACTACACCAGCCTCCTGCGAACACAGAAATAAGCAAGCGCGTGCCATATCGCTCATGGGCATGAGGAGGCACCATTTGAACTCGTTGCAGCAGTGTCTGCCTTATTGTCTGTTGTTTGCTGAATGTGGCTTCCTTTTCAGAACAAAGTAAAAAAAAAAAGGAAAGCTGATAAAGGGGTAGCGTCTTCTCCAAGTGTCTCTGCTGGGCGGCGCAGCACACTTTAGGCGAAAGCACCGTGTCAAAACGCGCAGAACCCCTCCCCGGAAGAAGTACAGCAAATCAACGGCAACAAACATTACGTAGACCGGGCTGTAAACATCCATGCACGCATTTGCAAGCGCATTACCATGTCTTGCTCGTTACCTTCGCATTAACCATTCTGTTGGGGATGCAGTAGTAGTGCTCCGCTCGTGGTCGTGTCGCACTCCCCGCGAAATGTCTTGCATGGTGGTGGCTAACGTGCATCATTGCTCAATTAACGAGAGTCTTGCATTTGGCCATTGTACTCCCTTTTCGCCTTCTCTCTCGTCATGTTTTGCTTTTCGGTTGTATGTCCTCCGCTTGGGTCCTCTCTTCAATGCTGCCCACGAGAGAGAGGAAGAGAAAAGAGTCCTCCTCCTCACTAGCTGTGCGTGCACTTTGCCTGCGCACACACCCACACAAGCATAATCATTCTTGCCCTTCCCGTGTTATTGGGCAACCCGTTCGGACATCCATACAGCACCTAACTCCACGACCGCATCAGTGTACCTCCCGTTGCTACCGTGCACTGCACATCGCTTGGGCACCCGCCCCTTCCTGCTTGGACTTGCTATTTCGTCTATTGTATTTGCTCCTCTTGTCTCAACGTTTCGATTTCGTCATTTTTAGTTGTAGTACCGGACGTGCGTGTTTTGCTCTTAATTGGGGGAATCCGATCCCGATCGGCATCTGTGAAGATGGGGAAGTCTTTGGGCACCTCGTCGCCGAGCCAGCAGTGCACTGAGTGTAAACGTGGCTTCGGCATGATGCTATGGAAGCACACATGCGATGTATGTCACCGTAGCGTGTGCGACGACTGCGCCCCTCGCAGCACCAAGAGCGCTGGAGCCAAGGGCGAAATAACAAATTTGCGGGTGTGCAAGACCTGTGGCACCACAGGCCACCGCCTCGGCAAGGCGGTTAATGACAACTCCGCTACCGATGGTACGCAGGGCACAGGCGCTGCTCGCCCCGACCCGAATAGTGAGACTGAGCGAGAGCTTCGTGTGCGCCTCATCGAAGAGCGCAACAAGGCACAGCAACGGCGTGGATGCCCTCAACTTGCGCGCAGCGCAAGCGGCTCCAGAGCCACGGTTGCTGGTGAGAAACCTGCTTCGCCCGCTCCGGCTCCCTCATCTCCTGCACCAGCCCTGTCAAGGACGTCAGTCTCATCTCCGGCTGCTCTGCCATCACCACTCCAAAACTCTGAAAACCCAGAGCATCCGGTCAGCCCTGCCCTAGAGGCGGCGATGAGACGCCAGCTGCAGCAACAACAAGCGCGTGGTTGCGCTGCGTCATCGTCACTGGCGGCCAAGATGTCTCCAAAGAAGAAGCGGCTCCTTTTCGAGATTGAGACGCTCCTAGAGAAGCATCGCGAGGATCCGCCGTTTGGCTTGCGAGCGTCGGATGAAACGAAGCTGCGAGGATACCTTCAGTTCCTCAAGACGAAGTATCATTCGAACTAGTAGCCAGAGAGGGCAGTTGAGAATTTGGGGGGAGTCGGGTGACCGGGCCGTCTTGCTCTCCCCGCGAGCTGGTCCAGTGGCGTAGAATCCTGCGTATGCACGTTAGTGCGATGGTGTCCTTCTCGTCATTTTGTCGCTCAATGTGTTCGCGAATAAAATGCATGTGGTTATGAGTGTATAGCGGGGGGATGTCGCTCTCTGTTTCTTTCCTGTCCTTCCGTCTGCCGTCGTGCCTCACCACTGTTTGGGTCTGCCCTTATGTCCTTACCAACTATTCTCTCTCTTTCCGTGTGCTTTTGGCTGCGAGAAGAACGCCATCACCTACGCTTCTCTTTGTCTCTCTTCTCGAGAGTGGAGGAGGAGAGAAATCTCCTCTCCCCCCCCTGGCCGAGGAAGAATAAGACGAAAAACCGAGAGCTGAAGGAAGAAAGACAGTGCAAAGTACTTGTGCATGTGCGACACCCCCCCCCCTACCGCCGTGCGACACCGCTCACTAATGATCTGCTGTCGAGTACTGAAACAAGCCTCTCTTGCCCTATGACCTACTGGTATTACACATGCAGCGTGGCGAACACGATAGCTTCTGAGAGTCTAATGCACAGACATCGAAGCACCATTGTTCAGGAGATTGCGTTCACGTACGTCATCTCCGCCTTTCTCTCTCGTGTCCGCGTGCCCATTTTCACTCTTCTGGTCTTTGCCTGCGTCTTCTCCTTGTCCCTCGTTCGGCCCTCTCTTTCAACCCTTCGGTCATTGGGCGCTCTCCCACAATACATACATACATATATATATATAACCTGACGCGTCGAATTCGACAAAGAACGCAGGCTTCTTGAGTATCTGCCCCAACTGGCCGAATCTACTCCTCTGCGCTGTTGTGCGCTACGCAGGCCAACTGCAACGGCCATCCCACCCATTCGTCTCTTTCCTTTTCTTTCCCCCTCTCTTCTAAGCATCTTAGACTAGACTGCCAACACCGAGGGCGGAAATACACTTACATCACACTCCACGCGTGGAGGCTGTCCTCACTGCGCACTTCGATAAAGAGCTGCACAGCAGCAGCGCAGGGACAGGCGCGCATACCTGCCAACAGATAGGGCCATACCCACACTCATCGTGCCTGGTTTTTTGGGGGGGACCTCTCCTTATCTCGTTGGATCCAGGGAAAGAGCCTGCGTGCCCAACGCTAAGCGAGCAAGAAAAGCGCCTTCGTATTGAATACAATGCAGGGTTGGCAGATTGCCGCGCTCGTCATCATCGTCGTCGCCTTCGTGGCGCTGGCGGTGCCACTGGTCCTTTTCATTTACCGGCTTGGCACCTGCCGACGCCTCCGCCTCTCGGGCAGAACGAAGACGATCTCCTCACGCTACGTAGAGAGCATCGTTCGCACCCAAGACGACATCTCTGACGCCGGGGATGCCTTTAGCCGACTGCACCGTGGTGACCCGCGCATTCACCCCAGCACTCACCTGCTTTACTTTTTGGACTTTCAAGGGAAGCTGCATTGGATCGACTTCAGGAAGAAACCCGCATCAGAGATCGACACCGAGTCAGCAATGCAGCAGTATATCTTCGAAACCTTTCAGCCGACAGTCGAAGAAAGCAACAGAATGGTGTATTTACCCCCTGAGACGTTAGCGCTGTCGTATGTGAACGAGCATCAGAGAGTAGTAGTAATGGACCTGAACCGTCTGCTCGCCCGCGACGCCACGTTCGGTGCACGAATGCTGCATACTGCAGAGCGCCCGCTGCTGTTATCGCGCCTTGTGGCAGACGACGCCAATGGGGCCGTGTTCACGCCACTGAGTCGCTATGGTTATACTGTTGGGGATGCTGCCGTAGTACCTGTCACTCAGTCAAGCATGCAGTACCCGGCACTGGTCGCGCCGTCATCACCGAAGCAGCACCAGCAGTGCATTGAAGTAGACATTAGTGAATCTCGTGCGAATCCCATGTCCATGGGTCCAGCCGTTTCAGCCCCTATGTCCAGCACACCCGTCCCTCCCCCGCAGCCCTCACTATCGAACCTGAAGTCTGCGTATGTGTTCGATTCTTCCGGCATGGCCCCTGCTCCAGTCATTCACCCGTGTGACACTCACCACATCACCGCCAGCACCCTCGTTTCGATCACGGCGGCCTCATACACGGTGCTAGATGCCAACGGAACTCGCACGGAGCTCGACGCGACCAACACCGCGCTGATCGAAAAGGCGCGGCTCCGGTGGGATCGACGACAGAGGCTTGTAGTGCCACTTGTGTCGGGGGTGTTGGCGGGGCACCAGTGCGTCATCGATCCCGTTACGGAGGCAGTGGCGCTTTTCAGGTCACCTGCAGCGCTCGCCACGCAGGTCAACGGCGTTCATCCCGTCGTGTGTCAGCGCGCCGATGCCCTATACTACACCGTCGAGCGCGTGAACTCAACGCAGTGGCTGCCATTTGACAAGCCTTTCTGCCTCCCGGCTGGGCGGTGGTGCGTGCAGGCCCGCTCCATGCTGTACAGCGACGACAGCAGCAAAACGATTGCGAAAGTCTTCACGGTGACGGTACTGTGACGTGTTCATGGAATGAAAAAGAATGACAGGGGAAGGCGGCAGAATCCCAGCGCGGTCCTCTGATTCTCCAGCGTCCCTTTTTTCTCTCAGGACACTGATGAACGACCTTTCGCAGTGGTGTGCGGGTGGGGTGTGTTGCCTGCCGCACCGCCCTCTCTCTTTTCGAAAAACTGTCAAGGTCGCTCTAATGGCGTGGGACATCTCAGATCGTGGTATCAGGGTCTGGCACCCACTCTATGGGAAACCAAGCAGCCCCTACCCCTACCAACGATGTAGAGAGGTCAGAGCAATTCATAGCTATTGATGTGGGTCGTTGGTTCCTGGATGGCGTGGTGTCGGAGCGACCTGCGACAGCGCACATGTTTGTATCATTCATACGATGGGCAAAGAGTCACCGAGACTCGAGCGCATCTCAGCCCTCGCAGACTCGTGATGGTGACCTGCGAGGCGGGTGAGTAGAGCTTGGGGCAGAGGCCGTGCTTCGTTGCCTGAGCCGGCGCACTGACGTGACGCGTATCTGCTGCTGCTGCACACTACGCGATGGGCATGTGGCAGGCCTGGTAGAATGGGGATTAAATCATGTATGGCAGAATGGATGCACCAGGCAAAAGAACTGAAAAGGTGGTAGGGGGCTAGCACTCTAGTGCATTACTACTGCCATTACGATGTCTACGGTGTTGTGGATGCCTTGTGTGTTCAGTAGGTCGCCGCACTGGCACTCTTTCTTTCCACGTTACCTTCTCTAGCTGGATTAGGGGTCTTTTTCCTTGGTTCGAAGGCTCGAATTCGAGGCTTCAGGGAGTGAATCTCTCTCTCTCTGTATGCCTGTCCTGGTTCATTGTATACACGCCTGCTGCTTCTGTATATAAATATACAGACCCACCCACCCACCCCCACACTCATATATATATATATATATATATATGTATATATATCGGTGTGTGTGTGTGGGTGGGTGGGTGCGGGGGTCGATCCTCGTGTGTTTGCTTTCTTTTTTCCGCTGGATGCGCAGTATTCTTTTTGTCTTCTTTGGGAAGGAAGCGAGGGACGTGCGTGCACTCACTTCTCTTTTTGCCCTCATGTCCCTCTTCCCTCTCTGAAGCCCAGCTCCTCGCGTCGCTCCTAAGTGTCGTCGTCGCTGTCCTCCTGTGACAAGTGCACGTCACAATACAGTGCGGCACCAAGACAGAAAAGGGACGTTACGCATCGCGCTGGTTGCGTTGGCGGTGCAGGCCGTCCTGCAATGCTGCCCGGCAATGCGCGTTTCCCTAATGACTATATGAGCGGTACTGCTGCTCAGGCACCCCAGCAGTTTGCAACGTGCTTGTTCCTGTACAAGATGAAGAGATCGAAAAAGAGCTAGTCCACGGTGCCGCATCCGAGACGCAGAAGATGAAAAAGATTGAGTGAAGCGCTCTGACTTGTTCGAGTATGCTACGTAGGTCTATGCATGCTACTCTAAAACTCCCTGGCCCGTCCTCAACACTCCTCTCTCGAGTGCACGCTTTTTATATTTTTACTCACCTATGACGCATGAGTGCATGTCCCACAAAGTTTTTCGCTGTTGTTTTCTCTATGCGTGTGTGTGCGCGCGCATTTAAGGTACAACAGGAACGACCCCTTCACTGAAACTGGAAGGGGTGAGAGGGGGGGTGGTGGGAGGGGGGAGAAAATCACGGAAGCACAACACAGGGCCGCACCGCGCTGGGAGAAGACAGGGCCAACACGCGACGCGTAGAGACATGCTACCGAGTATTTTGGAGGCCATACCGAACACCGGGATCGATGAGGCAGAGAAGGTGCTTCGGCAGAGTTGGCCATCACTTCTCAAGCTTAAGGGTTCAGCGCAAGCCAGGTTCTGCGCCGATGCGGAGTCCTTCCTTAAGACGCAGCTCACCAAGAGATCAGCGCCAATCGATACCTTGACCATCTTTACCATCATCTATGTGGCCGCAGTGCACGCCATCCACTGTGGCCTTGCCGCGCCAGTCCGATGGATCACAGCACACGACAGCCCCTTCCGCCCATCGATGCCTGTTGAGCACGCGCTGCCGTCACGCACCGAGGCCGCGCGAGTCATCGCCAGTGTGTGCGAGCAGCTTCTGCTCGCAAACGCCAAGGTAGCGAGTATGTACTTCAGCAAGCTGCTGCGTGAAACAGCCATGGGGGTACCTCTTCTGGCGCTTGTGCTTCGCGCGTACGGCGAGGCGGCGGTGGACGTGCTGTCAGCCCGCTCAGAGGACCGACAGGACCTCCAGAGCTGCGTTGAGCATCTCGCTCTAGCAACACACACATTTAGCGATTCCACGTCAGACGATGCTCTCACAATAGCCCATCCAATCCTTCTGCACGTCGCCCGTGTGAGTGGTTGCACTCAAGATGCAATGCAACTCTTGTGCCGTCCCATCTACTCCGTCAACCCAATGCTGACGGGTATTGGCCTGTCCGACTACATCGCCTACTACGCAGAGGCTGCGCTCCTGCTTGCTGCGCACGAGCAGTATGCGAGCGCCATGTACGCCCTTGTGCCAGTGAGCCGGCTTCCTCCATCGCGCGGAACGGAGGAAGGCGAGATTGGAAGTTGTGACGGGATCGGTGAGGAAGACGTCCCACCCTGGCTTGACGAGCTCGAGGATGAGGAAGCGGATGTGCACGATCCCGCCCCCCAAAGTGGTAGCTATGCTGCCGACTCTAGCCGGACTTCCGTCAGTGGTGCCTATAGCTCCCTCCCTGCTCAGCAGCTGTTGTTGCTCTATCCGTGGTACCGCACGGAGCGCATTGGGGCGACGCGGAAGTACACCATCGAGCCCAAAGATGGTATCACTGAGGTAGGTGCCTTTGGGTGGCGAGGCATCTTGGCGCCTTCCGCTATCGAACGAGAAATAGACCGCCGCATCGCTGCTTGGGCAAACCGTTTGGGCATCGTGCTACTCGCCGCGGCCTTCGGCGGCGGAAGTCCACGTGGCGTGATGGCGCTCGCAGAGCCAGTAAGGCGGCGGGTTGTGGACGACGAAGAGGCGCCGTCCATCTGGACTGGCATGGCATCGGCAATCGCTGGCCACGTGTGCTTCCCGCACCCGCTGTTCGGTCTCCTGACGGAAACAACCCCCGTGTCGCTCCAATCCTTTGTGCACATCGCCACGACCAACAGGGCGGCGAGTGCGCGGGTCTACACGGACCTTCTTGTGGCAATCGCTCGGCGAGATGCGGAAAATGCGCAACGGTGCCTTGGCAATGCCTCCAATGTCGCATTGTTCACAGCAGACCTCACCTTGGATGTGGTCAGGGCAACGGTGCTGTGTCAGCTTCCGCGCCACATTCTACTGGATGTGGCGCGCATGTACGCTCATGTACCGATGCAAATGTTGTTGGACCGGATACAACTCACACGCGCAGCCGCGAAAGCCAACGGCGCGACTCCAGCTAACGAAAGCGAAGAAGAAGAGAAGGCGCTGAATCCCGCCACTATGGAAAACAGATACACGCTTGTGCAGTTATTGGTCAACATGTGCGCCACGGGAGATCTTGCGTCTTCCCACATCTGCGTCGCTGCCGCTCCCGCGGCTGATGCGACCGCGATTGCACACGTAACTTTTTACCCGGTCGAAGAGGTGGTCAAGCAGCTGAACAGTGGCACCGCATCCTTTTCTGTGACCACTGCCAGTGTGAAGTGGATGTTGCCGTCCTCGGCAGCTCGCCTGCAGCGCTGTGCTCACGTTGTGCAGTTTCCAATCCACCAATACACAGGTGCCTGCCCTGACACCTCTCTTGTCCCAATGCTGGCACAGCTGCAGGAGCTCCAGAGGGTCGTGGATGCCGACGCCGAAGAAATTCGTGACACGGGGCTTGTTTAGAGGTGTGAAGGGGACGCACGCTGTGGATCAGGACAAGGGAACGAGGGTAGTTGTGTGCCATCCTTCTTCTTTGTGTTGTTCGTCGTGGCCGCTCAATCAGTCATTTCTTTCCTGTTTCCTCTCCAAATGCACTGGCTGAGTCGCTGGTACACACCACATCCGCGCGCGTTGAGGTGCGCGCTTTTATTTGTTTGTCTCTCTTTACCCCCTTCCGCTTCTTCGTTCTTTCTCTCCACTCTTAGTGGCCCTTGTGTGTGGGCTTGCGCTGAAGTGCATTCGTGTGAGCATCGGGGGAGGAGGGCGCCAAAAGCATGCGCTTCTTTTGCATTCACCCTTGGTGAACTTCCCGCTTTGCGTCAATGCGCCGTGACTTGTCTCTGCGCGGCTGTATATGAGCACACAAACACGCGCTTCGCTGTCGTGGGCGTGAGTGTGTCCTTGCGCTACCTTTGCCTTTGTTGTCTTTGGGCTTCCCTTCCTCTCACTCATCACCCTGGTGGCGAAGGGGTGGACGCCTCCGCGCGGTATCAGAGTGACGGAGGTGAAGAAAAAAAGGCCAAACAGAGAGGCGGAAGTAGTACTGCCAGGTATCGGCCACCCCTTCCCAGACCAAGCCCAAAGAAAGAGAAGACACGCATACAGCATACCTCGAGCATTGTGTGTATGCGTATCTTCTGCGCCTGTATCACCTGGAAATCTGTGGTACATTCGTTCCTTTTTTACTGCCGGGAGAAACAGTAAGTGTACTTTCAGCAGCAACAGCAGCAGCTCCCCTTTGCTATTGCGGGCATAGACCCGACTCTCCAGAAGACTCTCGCAACTCCATTCTATTTTGGTCGTCGCACACAGACACACGCAGCATCAGGCGCAGGCGCCCCTGTGGTCACGTGCTGAACAACCTTTGACGGTATCGTTCAGTGCACCTTACCGCACTGCTGGAAAAGTGAGGCGAAATTTATCGACAGCGTCGAACCCCTCAAGCAGAGAGCTCAGTATCACTGCCATAACACCAATGTGCGAAAGGAAAGTCCCACGAAAACCATCAAGTTCTCCTTGCAGCAGCCGAAAGGGGCCTCCCTTCCCAGCCATAAAGCTCTTTTTCCTCCTACCTCCAGTCTCTTCTCTATTGTGCCGGCATTGCCCATCTTTACAGCGGCGTGTGTGTTGTCTGTGATGTTAGTTGGGAGTTCAAAGTCGAAGCACTGCTAGCCAGGACTAAGACCCTGTTGCGCCTCTGAGCCATCTGTCTCACCCTCCTCGCCTGTGTCCGACGGCTTGCAGCCTCAGCGTCTGGGTGCGCTTGGTTTTGCTACTGTGCACAAGTTATTTCGCAAGTCTACAGAAAAAAGTGCACCCTGCTATGTTCTGTGGCTACACGTTGGCGTATACCAAGGTAGAACAAGGTCCTAGGCGTCATCCATACACAACCGGCCATCATGGCCTCAATGGCACTCCTCGTACCCGGCGCTCTCGCGTGGCGCTCGGCGTTCGTCACTCTTATTGCGGTCCTTTTGGGATGGATGTGTGTGACGGCTCTTGTCTCGGTCTTTGGCCTCGGTTCTGCGGGACCCAATGAGCATTCAGCAGGGCCTGACCCGATCGACGCCGCGCATCCCCGCTTGGACATCAACTGGACGGAGCAGAGCGTGAACTCACATAAAACTAAAGCGGAGCGCAATGAAATTCTCGAGAGCAAGCTGGTGCTGACGAAGTTGGTGGTGCTCAATCGCCACGGTCACCGTGCACCGAACGCACCCTTCTGGAAGATGTGCCCCAACGACATAAAGAGCAAGAAGCGCTACGACGTCGGTGCAGAGGACTTGACTGGGCTCGGCATGGAGGAAGAGTACAACTTCGGCCAGTTTCTGCGAGACACCTACCGCGACTTTATTGGCAACAAGTTCAACCGTACGCTGCACTACCTCCGTGCTGTTGGCGAGCCGCGCATCTTGCAGTCTGCGATGGCGGTGGCCCAAGGGATCTTCCCAGACGGATTCGGCCCAGGCGGCTACTTGCCATCGCGGCCGCAGTTTGTGCCCATCTTCTCCGATATGGATACACACGAGTATCTACTCGATAACGTGCCATGTTTCCGGCGGGCTGAGAACGACTCGCATCAGTGGGTCGACAAGCACTTTAAGGACTTCATCAATGACCCTAGCACGAGCCGTGTGCTGAGCATGATAAAGAAAGTGTGCGGTGAGTACACCGGCAAGGCGGGAGCCTACGCCTACATCAAGACTGTGGCAGACGGTCTCACGTTCAACAGCGACTTCGGTCTGAAGGTGGCGAAGGGCAAGCTGGCACCAAAGATGCTGCTCAGCATTCGCAACGTCTCGCTGCAGCTCCTCATGCAGCGCCTGTATGGCACAGACGAGCAACAGACGTACATGGCAGCTGACCTCCCCCGCAGCATCCTGCAGACACTTAGCCATACCCACCTCGGAGAGACCCCCGAGCAGCTGAACGACTTCACTGACACACGGCAGGAGTCCACCTTCTACTTTATGCACCGCGAAGCCCTCTACCCCCTCGCGCAGTTTTTTGGATTTCAGTGCAGCGTGCCTGGGTTGCCGCCAGGTGAGGTGCCCGTGGCGACTTCCATCATCATGGAGAAACTCGCGCTACATCGCGACCAGGACTCTCACAACGCCTCCACATACGTCCGCATGACGCTCTGGACGCCGTACAACGGCATCTACACGATACCTATCCCCACCTGTCGCATTCCTGAGCTGTGAGCTGAAGGAACTGCGGCACATCTACAACACCCGTGTGGAGCGCACGGGTACATGGGAGCAGCTGTGCCACTACACACCGCAGGAAATCGACCACACGACAGACATTCGTTGACGACTAAAGAAGGGAAAGGGAGGGAGGGAGAGAGAGAGACGTGGTGTCGGAAGCAGCACGACTGGGAAGCGAACTGGGGAAAGGAGAAATAGGGCAGACAGCATACTGTGCGTGTCTGTGTGCTGGGTGTGATCGTGTTTTTTACGCGTGTTACCCGCACAAACACTCACCCACTCTCTCCTCCTCTCCCCATCCCCTACGTCCACGCACCATCGCACCTCACGGCAGAGTTGTGGACTTTGTGACCTTTCTTTTCTCTCACTACACGTACCCCCGCCCCCGCGCCTCTTGTATTTGATACTTTCCTCCCTCCTCTTGCCCCCTCCTTCATCCTCCTTTTATTGCCAGTACCCTCCGGGCTGCCCTATTCTCTCTCTCTGTGTTTTCTTCTACGCCCCCCCCCACCCCTTTCTTAGCTGACTATCCTTTCCCGTAACTCCCCTCTCTTCTCCGCATTGTCTTTGATAGCTCTCTGCCAACCATGTGTATCTCCTTACCCCTTTCCTCCTTCGATGCAGCCCGCTCAGTTTGCACGGAGCGTAGCAAGCAAAAATGTCAAGCACGAATGAGCTTTTTTTCTTTTCCAGCCGTGCGTGTGGGGTTTGTTTGGCTCTGCTATCCGCCTCTCCGGGACCGTTTACATTGTGTTGCCTACGTTGCAGGCAAGAAATATATAAATATATAGATCAACGTAGATTAAGGTAAGGAGAAGGTAGTAGGGCACAAGTCGTGTCGGTGTCTTTCTGTGTCTTGTTGTCATGCCACGCCTGAGTCTCATCTGGGAACATCTTCGAACTGAGCATAAGCGCATAAAGGCAAGCACAAATCGTGCGCTTTTGGTTCCCCCCTCCTCTCCACCCACCCAGTGGTCGGTGGCAACGGGATTCGTACCTGGGTCTTCGTGTCGCTGACCCGCCTCATAATGGTGCAGAGCGACTGCTTGGGTGTATGCCGGTGGGTTGATGTATGCTGATTTGCGCGTGGGAATGAAGTGGTGAGGCGGCGTTCCTCCTACGCGTGCTATCTACTTCTAACCCCCACCCCACCCCACCCGTATTGCGTGTGAAGAAGCGAAAAATGAGCGGGAAAGTGGACGGTCACCCAAAAGGCGAAAGGAAAGAGAAAAAAAAAAAGGCAAGGCAATCAGAAAAGAAGCACAGCGATGAAAAAGAGGGGTTGGTGTGTCCTTTACGCTTTGACTGCACGCACATTGTGGAGCATCGGTCAGCCTCTCACACTACTTTTCTTTTTGTCATCTCTTGGCAATGGTAATCGGAAAAACAGGAGTGAAAGAGAGCGAAACCTTCACGGTAGCCCCCGTTCTGTTCCCACCACATCCAACTCCACAGCGGAAGTTAAGCGAAACATTCTGACGATGTAGATGTGTTCGCTTTTCAACTCATCTCTTAGGATATGGCTCCCAGGGGTGGGGCAACATTTCTCTATCGCCTTTTTGACCATCCACTAGTGAAGTACCACGTGCCATTCTAGCACGGGCAAGTCAACAGGTATACGCATGCAACTATGGCCCACCTACATATATATGTGCGCCTCCGGCTGCGCCACGACGGCGTCACAAAACAGGGCCAGCCAGCCGCACTGGGTGTCGCTCAGCTCGCCACAATGCCGCTGTCTGCAGCCGTACCCCGGGGGCCGGCTGCCTGGCTTCCCCACAAGGAGTGGGGGGTACGTACTTGGACCCCGGCACCGTGCACTGCGGTGACCGGCGTCACGCGGGTTGCCGTGTACGTCACAACGCAAAATAAAACCCCGAAAAAAGATTCCTCCTCCTTTGGTCCGCACCTTTTCCGCACCCCCTCCTCCCTCCTCGACCCTCCCCAGCCCTTCTCACGTCGTTTTGCTGTGCTGCAGTGGGGATCAAAAAGTAGCGCACATTGGCTGAAGGACACGCGTGTTGAACTCGTGGGTGTATGTGTCCGTGGGAAGTGGGACAGTTGTGGCTATCCTGCACTCCTCCACATATCTGAGTAGCTTGCGGCTGTGAGACGCCACAGCTCACACATCCCTCTCCCTCTTTTTTCTCTGTAGCTTTCACTGTAGCCTTTTGCTTTCCTCCGCTTAGTGTCATGGATCCATCGAAGCGCATCTGCCTGAAAAACCTGCCGGAGGGGTGTACCAAGCGTGAAATCGCGGAACTGGTGCGCAATCGCACAGGCACACCAGTCCACAGCATCGACCTCGGCCTCGACCCCGACGGACAAACGCGGCGCTATGCCCATTTCTCCTGCGAAGGCGCGAAGCATGTTCTGGATATGTTGAATGCTGGAGTAGCGCTGCGCAACTCCACCATCTATGCTCATCCCGCCAAGATGCACTACTCGTTCCGCTACGCTGAGGCTCGTCGCAAGCGAGAGCGAGAGGAAGCGGAGGAGAAAGAACAGCTAGAGGCTTTTTGGGCTGCCTCGAGGCAGCGCTTTCTGGATCGCACCAACGGGGGAGAGCTCCCGAAGAACAAAGCCCCCAAAGACTTCTACGCGTCAAAGCGCAAGTACGCACGTATTGCAGCAGAGATCGCTCAGATGTCGCGCAATGTGCACGCCGCCGCGGGAGGTGGTGTCGTCTATGCCGAGCACCCACGCGGCGCCACCCGCACACCGGCATCCTTCTCAGGTGCAGACTGTAGAACGAATAGCACGCAACAGGCTGCTTCCAAGGATCAGGCCACCTCAGATGGTGGGTTTTCCGCGACTGGTGAACCACATCGAACAACCGCAGGCGGTGGTGCTGTCAAGGCAGCAAGGAAGCGCGCACCGCGGCCCGCAGCTTCCAGGTCGAAAACGCCTGTTGCCGCACCAGCACCGCCGCCGCCGCCAGAGCCCACGAAAGAGGAGCGCAAGCTGAGCGGCCTGCAGGCGAAGCTAGCTGCGCTGAAGGAGAAGCTGAAGCAGTGAGGCATGCTTAAGGTCGATGTGTGCATCTGTTGGCGTGTGTGGACTCGCTGTTCACCTTGACGTGACACAAGTGCGTCGCGTCTGTTTTCTCTTTTTTTGGTTGTACCTGAGTATGTGGGAGTATGGGCATTTCTCGTGCGTGTGCAGAGGTGAGTGTATTCCTAACTTCGAGTAATGAGCGTGCGCTCATCCACACAATCGACCCATAATGACAAATCCTTTGGCCCCTGCTGTCAATTTTGGTAGGCATGATGCACCTGTCAGCACACGCGCGTGTAGCTAATCGAATCACTTTTTGTTCTCACAATCCCCTTTGTTTCGCGAGAGGATGTGGCACTTTGGGGGCCAACGAGGCCAACGTGGCGGTGTGTGTGCCGCCCGTGTTTCTCTCCGTGTTGGGTCCCCTCGCTCTCTCCTGCCCCTCCCTCTTACGTCACCGTGCAAGGTAGTATCATCATCACGTAGCCTCACATCGGTTTCGCCCTCCACCTCCCCCTCGTCTTCCTCCCTCATTCCTCCCTCACGGTAATCAGCTCCCGCCAATACGGCGCAACGTCGATTGCCTCTCTCCCCACTGCCCTACTCGCTCATGGACGGTATCATCCTCAAGGGTTGAAAAGAGTGCCTTAACGTTCTCAATCTTTCGTATTACTCGTGTCGCTTCCAAGTCATTGCTTCACCGAGGAGAAAACTGTGCTGGAGGGGTTGTCCTTTATCGCTGGCTTTGCTTTTCTCCGCGCGCGCGCGCAGTGTCGTCCGCACAAGAACAAAAGTAGCGAACACGTAGACGTGTCCTCTTCTCCCCTTTCTTTGCCCCTTCTCTCCTTTGCGCTTTTCTGTTCGTCCCTTGTTGCTTGCTTACGGGTGGCGCGTGTCTCATGGGAGAGACAAGGAGCACTAGCTCACTCCTTTCCTGTTTCGTGCTCTCTTCTCGACGTCCTACGGTCCATTGCCGGAACTCCAGTCGCATGGTATCTTCAGCCCCCACCCCACCCCTGTAGACTTCATATACCTACATACACAGATCAGTGACTATACCTCTACCTGCCCACACTCACGCAGGCACCCCACACATACAGACAGACGCACTCAAGCGAGCGCACACACTGAGTAGAGGAAGACACCACAGATCCAGCCAGCTCATTTCACAGCAACAGTCACAAGGAAAGAGGTAGCGGCGTTTTTCGCTCCCCCTCCCCTTCGATTCCCGTGTGTGTGTGTGTGTGTGTTTGTGTGTGTTCGTCTGCACCTCTGTCAGCGACATTCTTCCGTGTTTTCTCTCTGCGTACTTGTGTGGGATAAATCCCTCTTGTAATTTACATATTCCACTCACTTTATATGTGGTCCTCTCCCTCTAGCGTGTCCTCTCTTTTTCCCCCTCCTCTCTAGCAGTCGTTGCGCTTCACAACGGTCTCTTGCTTTCTTGGTGTGTGTGCGTGTGTGTGTGTGTGTGTGTGTGTGTGTGGTTCTGTTTGGGTGCACAAGGGGGAGACGGTGTGTCGTGCATCCACCTCTGACGGAGCTTCTGGCACCTCCCTCTCCGTCCTGTAATTCGTCCTCATTGCAGAGAGCTTTCAAAGACTAAAAGAAGTTAGACGAAAGAAGCTGTTTTGCATCACCTTTACCTTGTCGGCCTCTTTCCCTCCTTCATTTCGTCGCCTATTTGTGCGCCACGCGCCCGCGTGCGTGTGTGTATGCACTTGTGTCCTACTCTCGCCTTTTCCTTCGCTGTTTTTTTTTTGTATTTACTTTGGCCTCTTCTTCCTCCCTCCCCTCCTCCCCCCACCCCACACTCACGTGAAGAAGCCTTTTAAATCGCTCCCTCACGCGACGTCCTTCTCTTTCTCTGTGTGCATTTTTTTGTTTGTTTTCTTTTCTTTTCAGGTACGGGGGCGTGTGATTGCGTCTTTGTGTGCCTCGTTGACCATCTTTCTTTTTTTACCTCTGTGTGTGTGTGTTTGTGCCTGTGGAAAGGGAAGGGGAGGCTTGTGTATCCGACACCGTTTGGTGAGCGCTCATCGTAGAGCTCATCGAAGTAACGCTGCACCTGCCATTTGTGCTTGAGGTATTTTGCACCTTTCGTTGTTCGCTTTAGTGGCCGGTTGACAGTGCATCGCTCATCTCCTTTCCGTCTCTTCTCGTTAGCTGAGTCATTGTTCATCGAGTGACGCGTGCGCCTCATCATCGTACTCCTTCAACCCTGCCTCACCATCCACCCCATTTGCCCTTAGCGCATACCTCGCTGACACCGCATGTCTGTAGTCACCATGCTCACAAAAGACGCGGGCTGTGAGGAGTCGCAGCAGCAGAAACTCAAGGAGGACAGCAAGTCTCCGCACACTCCATCGATTCACTGGATCTCTCACGAGGAACAAAAGGGGGAGAAGGCAACCAATGGCGATTGCGCAAATCTCCTTGATTGGTCACCGCAGACACCAGAGACGCCGCCAGTGAGCGTGGCAGGCCTGAGAGTGGCGCCGGTGGCGGATACGGCCGCAGCAGAAACAACTTCCGAGAGTACGACGCACGACAGCGAAGGGCGCACAAAGGAAGGTGCGACGAGCGCATATGGGCACGTGGAGGAGCCCGCTGGTGGCGTCGCTGCGGCAAGAGGTGCTGCACCGGAAGCGGCACCGCAGAAGACACCGGAGAGAGGGCCATCAGTGCCTGGCAAACACAACCACTCGTATGGTGCCTCTGACGTCGTGTCATCCTCTTCCAGCCACGTAGATGCACTCGGCAATCTCATTGACAGCATTGAAACGCGCAAGCCGAACTCCACAATCAGGCTGAACGCAAGTGGCAGCAGTGGCGACGTCGAGGCGTTAAGGAACACGGTGGCGGTGGAGGCCGATGATCGACTTCCTCCGAGACTGAGAGATGTCTTCTTTCCCTCCGCGGCCTGCGATGCAGTGACAGCCGCCTCCTTGATGACCCTAATCTCCTCCTACTGCAACGTTGTTACTCTCGTGCAGCTGATGCGAGTGAACCGCGCGGTGCACCGGTTAGCGACGAGCGATGCCGTGTGGTATCCTCTTCTTGTGTCCATGAACCTGCCACCTCTGCTCACCGCATACGAGCGGGACAGAGGCTGCTACAACTTCTTTGTCGAAGATATCATCACCACACGTGCCCTGCATGGACACTACACATTTCAGGCCACAAACACCATGTCGGACACCCGCGGAAGCGTAGGCGCCACGAGCAGGTCAAGGTCAGTCGGCATGAGCCACGACCACGCGTCACGAGACGAGGACTCCCTAGAGGAAGACATCTTCAACATCGCCTCGCTGCAGCTGCTCATCTCTAGCGCCTCGCTGGGGCAGTCAAATCACCCTATCGGTCGCGTGCAGCTGCTCCTCACGTATAAAAATGAATCGATGGAGGTCCTGCAGGGCTCGTGCCGCTTCTCTGTTCACCGCCGCTGCTTCTCCCTCTGCTGCAGTGCCTTTGGTACAATGAAGCGCGGGCCTGTCTTCACGGTGGCCGTCGCAACAGTGACGAAGCCGTGGGCCAACGAGGATTCTCAGCACTTCACCGAGCACAAGAATGGGATTCGGCTAGTGATGACACCGGTGCTGTGGGAGGGTCAGAGCCCCGGCTCACAGATTACGGAGAACGACATTCTTGTGGTAAGCCGCCCCAAGCCGGTGTCCTCGTTGACTGGATCGATGACTGGATCTGTGGGGGCAAACATCTCGCAGGGGGCCCCCACGGGATCACACGGCTAGTGCTGGTAGTGGTGGGGAATGGGTACGTGGTGCCTGTGGCATTCAGGTGCCGGACTCAAGACTAGTGTGAAATGTCCCTTTTCCCGTTTGCTCCCACAGCGTCATTCTGACAGCACCAACAGAGCCGAAGGCCGCGGTACGTGCCGAGGATGCAGTTCCATGGAGGGAGGGCAAGGATAGGGAATGGATGTGCATATACCTGCATCTCTGGGACACACACCCAATGAACTGATTCGGTGCACTGGTGCGAAGGGAAAAAACGACGGTAGGTGTTGTGTCGGTGAGCGCTGAGCTGTCTCTCCTGCTCCCCCCCCCCCCCTCTGTAGGAGCATAACTGACCTCTGCCTGTATTTGCAGATTGGGTTGTTTGCAAATCACACACATGACGCTTGCAGTCGTCGGCAGGTGTGTCTACGCGTGTGGTGCCTCTGCTGTTGGCCATCTGCATGTGAGTGTGTGTTCTGCCAGCTCTCCCTCTTGTTCCTTGAGAAATGCTGCCTGTGACATGGTCAATCCTCACAGCCGGCGCATCTAGTAAGGACAGGACGGAGGCGAAGGGGTTGAAACGTGCTGAAGTGCCTGCCACTCGAGTGCGAATGAAAGCAGTGGTGGCAGCCTTGTACTGCACTTTACTTCCGACACTCTCACCCCTCCCTCCTCTATGTGGTCTCCCCCATCCCTCGTTCTTCGTGTGTGTGTGCTCATGCATCTCCTCATCCTCCCCCCTCCCCCCTTACCCCTCAACGTCATTCATCGGCGAGCAGCAGCTTACAAGCACGCCAGGTGAGACAAGCGCAGCTCACTGAACACGCACACACGCGCGGATACACCAGTGACGAGTTTGCGACGGTGTCTTGGCGAACAAAGGCATCGATCCTTACACACGTCTGCCACATCAGCGTCTCGCGCACGAAGAGCGAAGGAGAGGCCACCACGACACTCAGAAAAGGATACAAAGACACCACGCAGGAGAGACAGTTGTGCTGTCTACTTCATTTCGGTTTACAGACGAGAAGTTCTGTACTACGCGCGCACACTTACATACACTTTTCACTCCACACAGGTCGCACCTAACACACATAGGGGTAGGCGCCGGTCCCCTCACCCACCCACCCACGGCGACAATACAGAAAAGGAAGGGGACCAGAATGAGTGCCCATGTAGGAGAAGTCGGCCTTGACGGAGAGGCGTACTGTGATTCCCATCGGCCGCTGCGCGTGCGCACCATTGAGATTTTGTGGCACTTCAATGAACGCGACGAAGAAGCGGAGCTTCTAGGCTTGCAGAATAACATGACGGAAGGCATTACAAGCATCGACTACAACCCTCGTTGCCATCGTCTCGTTACCACAGGTGGCGATGGCAACATACGCCTGTGGGAAGTGCACGCCAACGCGGTCGACGCTTGGCTTGAGAACAACGCAAACGACATGCTGGCGTGCTGCCGCCACCTGTGTCGTATGCGCACCTCTTGGATGCCGCTCACAGCGCGGTGGTCGCCACAAGGAGAGATGATAGCAAGCGCGCACTGTGACGGCAAGGTGTGTCTGTGGTGGCGCGACCCTGCCGGCGGATCAGCAGCAGCAAATGATAAGGACAGCAGTAGCAGTGGTCTACACGGGGCACCAGACAGCTCGGATGGCGATGTAGAGGAGTGGAAAGCGTACCGCCACCTGACAGGGCATATCAGCGATGTATACGACATCTGCTTCTCCGCTGACTCCCGCTACCTGCTGAGCGGTGGTGGTGACGGCAGCATTGTCATTCACGATCTGGAAGGCTCTACGATGCCGGTGCTGCAGCTCACCGATCTGCACACGAAATTTTGCCGCGGTGTCGCATGGGATCCGTGGACGCGGTTTCTTCACACATTTGGTTGTGGGCCGTCGCTGCTGTGCTTCACGCACGTGCCAAGGAACGAAGGCCACCATCGCCGCATGCACCTCGCTGGCCAGCGCAAGTGCCAAGGGAACTACATTGGCGAGTCGTGTGCCCTGTCCTACCGCCGCTTGCGTTGGTCGCCAGACGGCTTACTGCTCGCTGTGCCGTACGGCAAGGTGACGAAGGCTGGTCACCAGCAGGCAACAAGCACAGCGAACCTGTTGGCGTCCATCGAGGCAAAGGAGAAGGCGGAAGCGGCGCTGCAGAGAGCGAAAGACCATCCGCAGGAAGCTTCGCTACCGAAGCACAGGACGGTGGCTGGTGGGAGTAAAAACCTCTACGACGCGCCTGTCAAAGTCACCAGAGAGGACGGCGATGACGAGCTGGATGACATGCACCACTGCGTGTATGTCTACACTCGAGAGGCACCGGATAAGGTCGCCTGCCGAATTGGAGTGCGCGGGTTCAGTGAGGTGCGTGGCGTGCTATGGGCGCCGTGCTTCCTTGAGCCGCTGCCCGCCGATGAGGTGCTGGACAGATGCCCAGAACGACGCACGGACCTTTCGAGCGCCGCAACCGACGGCGCAGCGGCTGAATCGACGACAATAGCGTCGTCCGAGCATCCGCGCAGCACCGGTCCAGCCACAGCAGAGCCTCTGCCGTCGCAGCTGGCGGCACTTGAAGCGGCACGTCAGCGCCGCGGTGCCTGGGGTCCGGCCGAATACCGCATGGCGCTTGCTGTGTGGACCTCAGATGCTGTTATAGTCTACACCACAGACAGCAGCTCTCGCCACAGCGACTTCACTGATTTGCACATGCGCAGCATCACCGACGTTGCTTGGAGTCACGACGCGTCTCACCTCTACACCGCCTCCCTTGATGGGTACATCAGCGTCATCGCGTTTGGCGATTCCTTGACGGTGGCGCATCGATTACCGTCCTTCTCGACATCGCCGGCGGTGCGCTCGCTCTGTGGACTCTTGGAACGCATTGAGCAAATCAGCGTCAGCGTTGAGGGCGGCCGCAGCACCGGCACATCCTCAGTCGGAGCCGCGAGAAGAGGTACCAAGGCTAGAGGCGACGCCTCCGCCGGAGCAGCAGAAGCGGCTACGACCAGTGTTGCTGTAGTGCGAAAGAAAAAGAAGACGGAAAAGACGTGTAGTGATGCTGTGGCACCGTCAGTGGCGCTCAAGGCTGTCGATATTCAGCAGCTGGAAGCCCTCATCTCGGACGTGTAAGCGGGGAAATCCTTTCTTTCTGTTCGGGGTTCACAAATCCCGCCGTCTGCACTCCTCCCCTCCCGCTCCCTCTCTCTCTTTCACTGCCACTCATAGAGACGCCTCGCTTCTACAAGACGCATGTGCTACATGTCAGTACAGGTCTATAAGGTGAGGAATTACGTTGGACTGAAATGTACTTGAGCACTGATCTGCCATCGCGACTCGCTCTTCTTGCTCTTCTCGGCTGCGCGGTGTTGATTGGAGCTGACTGTCATTGAAACCGGCCCACGCGCATGTAGCGGACCTCTGACCGTTTCTTCTTGTCGTTGCTTTTGTTGTCCCTTCTCGAATGCACTATCTTCGTCGAACCCTGCCTTGAGTATGGCAGCAAAAAATGCATCTGGGGATGAGCTGGCAAGGTGCCCCTACGTTTTGCGCGAGGAGAGTTTTTGCTGCCATCCCTCATGCGCATCCAGGTCTTCTTGTCCCTCACCCCCTCACCCGGTGGTGGAGGGTGAGCGTGATTCGTGGTCAGGGAAGGAGGACATACCCTTTCCACTTTATTTTTTGCGTTTTTCGTAACCAGTGAAACCCCTACTGCACTCAGGGGATGAAGCTGGCCCTCTACCGTTGCTTCGGCTAACGCACAGAGGCCGCATGTCTTCCCACTCCCCCCTCCATGTCTGTTTTTGCAGGCCTCGACTCCCATTCTCTCCTCTTTTTTCTGACTCAGATCGTCATGTTTAGTTCGACTTCCACTATTGCCCCTCGGCGACTCGGCAGCGCCGGCCCTGGCGGCGACGATGCCTCAGCCTTGCGCGTCATGCCTTCGACCGGTGATCCTACTGACGAAGTACGCGCCTCGCTCGCCAGCCTCACGGCGCGGGCACAGAGGCTCGTTGCGGAAAGAAATGCTGAGCAGCTCCTGCGCAACGGGTTTGGCCTTTTCGAGGCCTCCCGCAAGGCTGCCGAAAAGGCTCGGCACCAGGCGAGCAAGTGCCAGTCCACTAGCGAGGGCTATGCTCCGGCCACTCACGCGTCAGTGGAATTGTTCATGACTCAGCACCTCGGGTTTGATGCTCAAGCGCAGCAGCGTCTGCTACTGCAGCTGCAGCACCGCCACGCTCAGCTCGGTGTGGATCTCGGCCCGATCGACGCCCTGCCGGACACCGAGGCCTCGGGCTTTATGGGGATCGCGGACGTGGACGCGGTGGTGGCAGAGCTGAAGAATGATATCTTGCTCGACGTCCAGCACGCTGTGCACCGACGTCAAACAAGCATCGTGCGGGACCAGGTCGACACTCTCTTCAAGGCTGCATGGCATCCCTTCTACGTGCGCATCGCGGACGACTACGAGGCGCTGGCCATGGGGGCAAGCGAGCTCGCCTGTGGGAAGGCAGGACCCAGTGGTCGCCTGTCCGCCACGGACACTGCCGCCTCGTCCGCACACACATTTGCCGGAGCAGGCAGCGGTGCTAGCAAGTCACTGGTGGACATACTCAACAGCGGCTCTGCGCTGGCCACCGAACTGAACCGCCGCATTGCCGCCTTTGCCGCCATTGTTGAGGAGTACGCACCGGCGCAGTGGGTAACGCACTTCACCGCCTACGTCACGGAGACGTCTCTGAATGGGAGGGATGACTTGACAGTGTTGTGGGCGTCAATTGTGCAGATTATCGAACCAATGCAGCGACGCGGCTCTGAGGTCGACATCCTGTCTTACGTGGCCAGCAGTCGTCGCGTGATGGAGCGCAAGTCACTGAGTCGGCTTCTGGAGCGGATGTTGCGCATGGACCCCATACGCTTCGAGGAGGTGGAGAACTTGAGCGCGTCGCACCTGCTGGACATAATCGCGCGTTCGTGCGGTGCGACAAACCACTGGATGCATGCGTTTGTCGCGATGCGTGTGGGCCGCTACGATGTGGCGCAACTGGCGACGGATGCTATAGGAATTCAGTCCGTGCGCGATGCAGTGGCGAAGGTGGCCGCAGCACCTCCTGCCGAGCGCAACACCATGCCGCCCGCGTCCGATCTTCAGCCTGTCTACGCCGAAGCGAAAACAAAGGAAGACCCATATCGGCAGGCCGTACTGATTGTTCTGCTTGCTGGCTGCACGGGTGAAAACCCAGCAGTTGTCCTGCGAACCCTGCTGAACCTAGCACAAAGGGTGACGGACTCGCTAGAAGACGCGTTGTGGCTAAGACTCTCGTGCATTCGCGGCGTAGACAAGTCAGCGCAGGTTTCCCCCGTTCAGAGCCTCCGCACGCTTCAGCGTGCAGTTCTTGATGATATGCAGGAGCTGGTAAGCATCACGCAGGGCAACGCGTACCGTCTGGCATCTTTTTTCATTCACGCCTTGCTTCCCTCGACCGGTCTGCGTCTGCTGTTAGAAAACAGCATTACCCATGTAGACGGCTTTCACATGACGCTGTGCTTCAACGCGCAAAACCTCTTGCAAGGCAGATTGCACTCTGCACTCGAGGCTCCAATCGATATTGCTCGTCACATGAGCCGCTACTGCTCGGTGGTGTTGCTGGACGTCGATCGCCGCATTCGCGCCACCGTCTTTGCAGGGACGGCGATGTTCGCCTATTTCCACAAAAGCGGTCTCACGGAGGCGTTTGTGGAGTGCTGCTTGAAGGACCTCATTTGCGCGCGGCTGCTGGGCCCGCGCAACACCGTGGGCGGGTACGATTCACTGCTGCTGCGAGCCGGCACCGGTGCGCTTTCAGAGGAACTCTTAAAGGCACTCATCCAAGTCGCGGAGGCTGCTTCGGCTCGTAGCGAGGTCGCGAAAGCTACTCACGTGCTGTTGGCGGTCGCTTGCCTCGCGAACCAGCTTCACCGACCAGAGCTACAGCAGCGGGCTCTACGGCGCGCAGTGCAGATGATGTCGCCTGCTCTGGCACAAGTGCTGCATCTTCCATCGCGCAGCAGCGTCGTGTCAGACGTCTTGTCGCAGGCGGCGCAACTGCAGCAGGCAGTGAACGCTGTCCCGCATCATCTGCATGACGAGGCCATCGGCGCACAGGACTACCAAACGTTTGCGCAGCTGTGCCGCATGGCGGACGTGTATGCCTTTAATGTCAACGGCAACGTTAGCGACGCCGTGGATGCATTCCTGCAGCTGCCGTTTGTGCCGCCACCAAACACTGCCGTGACGGGAGGTGTGGACGCCTACGTTGAAGCGTACTGCAATGCACCTGGAAGCGTGCAGCTAGGCGCAAGTGCCGCGCTACGGGTTGCCATCTCAGCAGCAGGGCAACTTCTTCAGTACTACGCACGCAACAGCACCGGAGACAGTGCTGACGTCGATGACAAGAGACTCCGCCTGCTACACCGAATGCAAACCGTGCTTGAGTGGGCTCGTCAGTGCTGCGCGCGGACCAGTGTTGCATACCCGGCCGTCGCAGAGGAATTCGAACGCGCGTATCTCTGCTGAGGCGGGCGAGGCCTTTGGTGGGTGCGCATCGCATTCTCCTTCTTCCTCCTCTTGCCCCTTTTCCATTGTGCTGCACCGCTTCTCACAGACACCCCGTCTTCCCCACTGTTTCTTTTGTATCTTCCTCGTTCCAGTTGCCGTGCTTTGTTGCTTATTCGAGCACACGGAGAAAAGCTGGAGCGCACCCTGTCTGCATGATGTGTGGTTTGTATGTATGGTGTATCCATCCCCATTCCTCCCTCCCTCCTTTGGGGGGTACGTTCGTTGTTGACTCGTTGTGTACAGAGACATCAGAAGACTTCTGCTGGGAGGGGCGGGAGTCAGTGTA
This sequence comes from Leishmania panamensis, assembly GCF_000755165.1. Taxonomy (NCBI): domain Eukaryota; phylum Euglenozoa; class Kinetoplastea; order Trypanosomatida; family Trypanosomatidae; genus Leishmania; species Leishmania panamensis. The sequence goes on from NC_025882.1 coordinate 973,671, forward strand.
TCGTTTTATAGGAGGACAGAGGTGGAGAGCGGGAAAGAGGAGTATATATATATATATATACACGTGTGTGTGTGTGGGTAGTTGCGTTCGCATTTCTGTGTTACGGTAAGGAAATGCAAACGGCGGCGTTAACGTCCTTTCAAAGTTGCGCAACTGCGTTTCGCGGCTAATCTGCATCGGAGAGGACAATCAAGCCCATTTCCATGCGCGTGCGTGGAGGAGTGTTGGTGCGCACAGAACGTGTGTGTAGTGACTTAAGACGAAGGCAAACCCTCGCGTGAGGGCCGTTGTTCTAACATGCAAGTCAGAGAAATAAAAAAAAAGGCACAGCTACATGAGCAACAGATGCACTGTATGGGGTGTGCGGGTACGATCCGCCACTCAGCATTTGTGCCTCACACAGGCGGGTGTCGAAAGCGCACTAATGGGGTAGAGGTGAGGAAAAGACCAACAACACGTCCCCCACCCCCCTCAGCTGTTGATGTCAACCGCACTTTCTGCGCTTCCCTCAGCCGCTCTCGTTCTCCCCTCGGCGCACATTCTCCTACAATGTAAAACTGTCGGCCAAGGATGCTAGGGGAACTGAGACCTGCATTCTACTCTGGCGATCTGTCTCCACATCTCTTTCTCATTTTCTGTCTACCTCCTGCGCACTTTTTCGCGCTCCTCCTTAGTCCTCTGATTAGGGCGTGAACGATGCCACGGGAGACGGAACTGGAGCGACTAACAGCGTTCGCCAAGGACTATGCGCAGCTGTACGCGCGCTTTTCGAACCACTTCACCATCCCGGAGAGGGCTACAATCGACGGCTTTGCGGAGCTGTTTGATGCAAGCCATATCGAGTACCTCCACTACTGTGGCGGCACGACACTCGACCGTCCGTTCTTTCCCGCCATCACAAGCGAGCTTCTCATGCTGAGCTCTGCCTACCTATCGGTTCCGGAGGCGGTGGCACCGCGCGGGACTCGCACGTTTGGGCTACTTCTCAGCTTCTTCCTCTACTCCACTCAGCCCGCACGACAGCAGCCCAAGGCCCTGGCTAATGCAAGAAAAGAAGGGTCGCTGTCGCCACTAGTCCCAGCAGGGGCGCCGTTTACAGAATGCACATCACCTCGCAGCGGAGAACGTCGAGCGACTCGCATCGCAATGATGACGAACAGTCTCACCAGCTCAAGCACCAAGCAACTACAGTCTTGTAGTCCAGCAAAGAGGACGGCAGCCACCGCGCCACCGTCTCCGCCTGTCCCGTCATCCCTGCGCCTCCCGATGCAGCCAGTGCCAATAAGTGTCAGCTGCATGCGCTTACTGCTTGCCTGTCTGTCCATCGACGCAGGATCGGAGGTCACGTCTGGGCAACCCTCTGCTGCGACTCCCCCTCCAAGCGCAGCAGCGACAGTCGCTCCAGTGTCTGCCTCACCGCCTCAGCTGTCCCATACCGAGGCCAAGGTGGTGCTGGCGCTGCATCGCGCCACCGGGTGGCATATCGAGCCCTACCTGCAGCAAGGCAAACATGTTTCTGCGCTTTTGTCGGCCCACCAGGCATGCGCGGTGCCGCTTGTGCAGCACATCACACCTGTCCCGCGCCCTCTCTTTGCGGCTATACTGACAGCACGCTCGATGCAGTATGCGTCAGCGGCACCAGAGGAGATGGGCGGGTCTGACAGCCTCTTTCGAGACCCGGACTTTGTGCGACTGCGGCAGGAGTACGAAGCGGCGCGCCGGCGACTTCTACTGGGAGAACGCAGGTAAACGCTGCGAAAGAGAGGGCGCCATTTTTTTCCTCTTCCTCTGGCAGTGGCGAAGGTGTTTTTACGCAGCGCTGCACTCTCCCTCCTCCTCCCCCCTGTTGCGGCTCACAGTGCGCCAAGCACCTTCTCAGGGCGCGACACCAGGGACTCTCCCTTCGTCTCTGTTTGGCACAGTGATGCCGTTGAGAAGAACCCTCTAAGAGGGGCCTCAGTGCGGTACCAAAAGGAACGAAAAAGGAAACACGCACACGTACGTTTGCACACGTTTTATGTCCTCGCGGTGGCCGTGCGTCAAGTACCGACCATCACTTGTGCGGTGTTGCTCGATTAACCTCTCTGTCAGTGTGTTTCATAGACGCCTCCCGGCCCCACCCTGCCTTCATTTGCTTCTGACACTTCTCAGCCTTCACCCTCCGCCCCCCCCCCGCCCCCTACACACGGCCTCGAATCATCATCCTTTTCGGAACGCACCCTACAGATTACGTAGCCGCTCTGAATTCCACGCGGCTTGAGTAACGAGCCTGCCCACCTTTGCTCCCTTCCCCTACCCCACAATGGCTTTCCGACGCGTTGTGCTGCGGGTAAGGTCGTCTTCCCTGTTGCCTCTGCTGAGTAGCATGCGATGCGCACGACGCTATCACAACAGTTCGAACCCAGCGCAAATTCACTCGAGCACAGACCTAGTCTCCTCTTCCTCGCCAACCACTCTCTCGCCCACGTTCGAGGTCCCAGCCGCACCGTGTATGGCTGGTGGCCCCCGAGAAGCGGACCTGCTGTTTGACGTGCTCGGAGAGCCTGCAGCTCCGCCCCTGAACGCTGTGCTGCAGCCCAACGCACAAAATCCCACAGCGTGGCAAGCGTTGCGCAATGCCCCGTCAGGGCTTTCAACTGACGCAGGTGGAGAGGGGAGGATCTCGGATGCGTCGACGACCGCATGCTCTCAGCATATCCAGCAAGTAGTTCTACAGGCGGTGCTTGATCCTTTGCGCAGCCCACCCTCTCAAATTGACGGCAGCGAATCACATGAAGCCAAGCGCCGCGAGAGTGTCGCGCCGCCTTCGCAGACGGAATTGTCGTCGCAGTACAAGGTGATAATGGTGGACGCGCTAGGGATGCCAGTGGATTTGCCAAGAGGTGCGCCACAGAGCTTTGAGGACCTGCTTCAGCTCTCGCCGTCGATCCTGCAGACACAGCTGCAGAAGCTGATGGAGCGCAAGCACTACCGCACCCTCACCCCTGTGCAGGCCGCCGCCATGCCGTTTATGCTGGAGTACCGCGATCTGCTCTGTATAGCGCCAACTGCGACTGGCAAGACCCTCTGCTATGTCTACACAGCTCTCCTGCACCTCCTGCTAAAAGACATGGGCCATCGACCAGCCGTGGCCGCAACAACGACCGCGGGCAACGAGGACAGCGCTGTGAGTCTGAACCGGCGCCAAGTGGAAACCTTTCTGCAGGAAAAAATCGACAAGGGGGAAGTCTGCCCCTATTGCGAGCTGAGCATCAGCGAGGTGCGCGTGTGCCCGATGACAGGCTTTCCGCACCCGTCTGTGTCTGAGCTCGAGACCAGCCTCGCCCTTCGGTCAAAGGAGCGCCGTGCGATGCGGCTGGAAGAGCTACAATCCTCTGTCGCGGAGCCGCGCGTCCTGGTGCTGGTGCCGAATAGTCAGTTAGCCTCTCAGGTCGCTGCCGTGTTCCGCTCTCTTCATTGCGACTACAGGATCCACTGCATAGTACGTGCCTCCAGCACAGAGGAACAGCGCAAGTACCTGCAAGCGCTGGAGGGCGGCGTCGACGTGCTCGTTGCCTCCCCAGAAACCATACTGCCAGCGCTATACAAGCATAAACTGTCCCTGAAGCGAGTGCAGACAGTGGTGATGGATGAGGTGGACGATATCGTCTCTGTGAATCACTTCGAGCCCATGAAGATCATCCTTGGAGCGCTCCCAAAGGGCGCTCTACGGCCGCAGCGACTTCTGCTGGGTGCCTCGCTTCCACCCGTTGCCTATGGAATGATCAAGACAAAGATGCTGCTTCCATCTCACAGATTTGTGCTCGTCGACCTCAAAACCCAGGCAGAGCAAAGCCGTGCTGCGCATTCTACTTTAGCATCGTCAGCGTTGTCGTCCTCCTCCCCCCACCAGCCAAACCTAGGGGAGAACGGTGATGACCCTGCAGCTGCCTTGTCCGCCACCGTGACGGGTGGCCTCCTGACCGCGCGCACGAATCTGCGCCACCTCGTGTTTATGGTGGGCCGCGCCGAGAAGGTGCAGAAGCTGGCGTGGCTGTACGAGACCGGGAAGCTCAACCCAGACCAGCGTACCCTCATTTTCTGCAACACACGCCACAACGTCGCCTACGTGTGCGATAAGATGAAGGCGTTAGTTTCGCAGGTGAACTTTACCACGCTGACCTCGCACGCCTCGTCGACGGCGCGGGAAGGCGTACTGAAGATGTTCCGAACAGGGGTGTCAACTGCCCTTATCTGTACAGACCTGCTGAGTCGCGGAATTGACTTCCAGGGCGTGGTCTACGTCGTGCACTACGACATGCCAGCGGACATGGAAACCTGGACGCACCGGTGCGGCCGTTGCGGTCGTGGAGACTCGCTGCGGGGCAGAGGGTACACATATACCTTTTTTCAGCCAGAGAACATCAAGTTGGCAAAGCCACTGGTTGGATATCTCCGCCAGCATCAACAGCTGGTGCCACCGAAGCTGCGCGAGTACGCGAAGCAGTCTTTCATTGACCTGTTCAACAACTCGCTCTTCCACCATCCGACGCGGCCACACCGCAAGGATGATCCACAGAATAGCACACCGGTTCTCGGCAGAGGAACGCGACGCTTCCCTGACTACAAGCAGGATACCATTCACAAACACTTCCGGCCACAGTAACAGCGGAGGTGCTGGGTATGACTAACGTGTATAGAAGAAGCAAAGTGAAGGGAAAAAGTGTTTCCTTGATCCCCCGGTCGTCGCCACCTCCGGCAGCACTATGTCCGCTTCTTTTTCCGATGCTAAGGGCACGCGTGTGCGCAACACTTTTGCAGCTGACCGCTCCGTCCCTCCCCCCTTTCGTTCACATACACGCAAGCACACACGCTCACCGTGACTCGCGTTTAACTTACTTCCTCCCTTCCTCTTTGCCTACGCTAACGCGCGAGCGAGCGAAGAAAACTGCAGGTACATATGATCATCTTGCCGAACGCCGATTAGTGAAACAAGAAAGGGAGGGCACCTGTCGCGGATGCGCCGCATCTCGCTCCTCACTTGTTCATGGGCGGGGCAGATGACAGCACGCGGATTCCACTGTGTCCCTGTACACGCTCTCCGGAGTAGAAGAGCGTTTGGGGTGTCCATGTACGTTTTGGGGTGTTCGAGGGGCGTATCCAGTGAGTTTCCTCTTCCCACACAGCCCTATCATACCTCCAGTCCACTCCTCCTTTGGCTCTGCTAAGCCGTCCCTGAGTACTGATCCTGAGTCGATTTCGCTGGATCGTCGACCATCCTTCCTCCTGCCCTCCACCTTTCTTTATCCCCTCCCTCGCTACCGTCCCGTATGCATCTGCGCCACTCCAGGACTCTAATAGCCTCAGCCATAACCCCCACACAACTCCCCTTCTCATACACGTCGTTCTTGACGGTCCACATAACCCCTTGCCCCTTTCCTTCCTCTCTTTCTCGTCACCCCCCCCCTCCCCGTTTACTCTTGCCTTCCGATGGAGTCCACAAAGAAGCCGGTGAAGATCCCGCCCATTCACACACTGCGGCCTTGTTGGTCTTCAGTGGCGCTGCACACCGCCATTTATCTACTTCGCCACGACTTTGTCGCAGCCGTTCTTGCCATCTTTGTTGTACAGCCGCTGTATCAGCAGCTGATTCTCCAGAATAGCTATCTACAGCATCTCTCCACCCCCGCCCTCTTCACGCTGGTCTTTGCGGGGCTCTGCCACTGCGTGCCGTGGGCCTTCTTCAACAGCATCTTCTTCTTCTTTGACAGCCTCCACCCTCAGTATGGGATCAATGGCCTAAAAAGCAACGCACTGCTTGCCCCGCTTGGGCGCAGGATGGCGATGTACAAACTTCCCCGCAAAGTGCAGCAACTACCATCGGCAGCGCTTATCCTCAACACGTTGGTACACACCGTGATCAATCAGTATCTGGTGATTCCAGTCGTTCTCTATACGTGTCTGGTCTACACAAACTCATGCGCGCGCGCCCCGCCGCCGGAAGCAGTGATTGTGGGCTTCACACCAGAGGACATTGCCAACTACATGAGTGGTCGCAACCTGAAGAAACTCCCGATGCGCCTTGTCACCATTACGTCGCACTTCCTACTAGCCAACGTGATTAACGAAGTCGGCTTCTACACTTCCCATAGCATCCTGCACTCAAACCCCCATCTGTATCGTATGTTTCATAAGAAGCATCACATGTACACGGGCACCATCAGCATCGCTGCCGAATACGCCACGCCGTTGGAGGACATTCTCGCAAACGCGATCCCGACTGTCGCGTACTTCTCCTTCATGTTCTTCCACTACACACGCGAGGAGGCAGCCGAGTCCGCCTTCATCACGTCAGCGCGGGCGTGGCCTCTCTTTATGACTTGGGTTTGGGCGCGCCTCTGGGAAACATACGAGGTGCACAGCGGCTACTGCTTCAGCGACACGTGGTTGGGCAAGATTGGCCTAATGCACGGGCACCGCGCACGCTTTCACGACTTCCACCACACTCACAACGTCTGCAACTATGGCAGCGGCCTCTTCATGGACGCGCTGCTCAACACGATGGATCCCTATCTGATCCACCGCTACCCAGACAAGCACCGGTGCACGACAACGCAGCACGATCTGGAAGCAGCCAATACGGAGACGGACAAGGTACACAAGAGTTCGTAAAGGCGCACGGACACAAGCAAACCTTTCGGGCAAAATTACCTTTAGTGTCGCCGGAATAGTGAGTATTTCTCGCTCATGTTTCTCTTTCATGAGCAATAGTCACAGACTCCTCCAATTCGTTTTGTAACCTTTTTTCCGCATGACGCCGGTCACCCCAGTGCACGGTGCCGGGGTGCAAGTACGTACCCCCACTCCTTGTGGGGAAGCCAGGCAGCCGGCCCCCGGGGTACGGCTGCAGACTCTTGGCCTCGGCGGCGAGGTCTGCGCTGACGCTGTGGCGAAAAGACGCACGGTCATCCTGACGCTTGTATCAGTCCACTACGAGTCACGTCGGCGACTCAACACATATACGCCTCCACCTACTGCTTCCCTACTTGCGCTGCGCTGTGATGTCGAGGGTAATGCCGAGCCCCGCCTGCGCTGCAGACAGCGGCATTGTGGCGAGCTGAGCGACACCCAGTGCGGCTGGCTGGCCCTGTTTTGTGACGCCGTCGTGGCGCAGCCGGAGGCGCACATATATATGTAGGTGGGCCATAGTTGCATGCGTATACCTGTTGACTTGCCCGTGCTAGAATGGCACGTTGACAAACAAATTACCCTTTTTCGCTGCTTTCCCCGTTTATTTGGTGTTTTGCTCACCGCTTTAAATTTGAATGGCAGTGCTAGGTGTTTCGCGCACTCGTCCTTGTTATGTGTCCTCTTTGTTTTGCTTATGTCTTCTTACTTTCTCTGACTCACGCAGACAAGTGCTATCCCTCCCCCATCTCTCTCTCTTGCTGCCCTCACTGTAGAGGCGGCAGCGCGTGCGCAGGGGGGAGGAAGCGCTGGAATCGACTCACATACACGTACACACACACACACGCACGTGTGTACCAACAGTGAGCGAAGCGAGTCACAAAGACGTCTCTCCCCCCACCAACAAAACAAAAAAATAAACCCAAAACGAAAAGAACGAACGATTGTAAAGAATCTGAAATGTCATATCAACCCAAGACAGCGTACTGGCGTCTATGACGGTCAGCGAAACCCCCTCCCCGATGCGTTCTCTCTACGTCGTGTCTTTTTCTTCGGTCGGGTGCACACATTATGTGAGGGAGGCGTCTTCTTCACGCGTCTCGTGCGGGCTTCTACATGGGGGGTATTCTTGCAAGACTGCGAACCCGACACTATCCTCTTCTACGCTTTACCATGAACGTCCATAAGCGCCTCCTCCCCCCTCTCTCTCTCACCTCTCTTCTTCACTGTGACACTTTATTCTGCTCTTCTTTTCACGTTTTCTGTCCACAAGTGAGCACCTGTGCAAAGGCGTTGTAGGCCTTGGGTGCGACGCAGGAAGGAGGACTACTGCTCGACGTAGCCCGACGTCCCCTCTCACTCTACTCGTTTTGTATCCCTCCCTCTTTCTGTCCCTGATGGGGTAGGCCACCTTGGCATGA
>NC_025882.1:982748-987757 GCF_000755165.1 Leishmania panamensis
ACAAATTACAGCCTGTATTTCTTTGCTTGTTCGGCTCCTGCTGTTATAGGGAGGTGTTCCAGTCCTTCCCAGTCTTATTCTCTCCTTTTCTTGCAAGCAGGCTATACGTGGTTGTCATGGTATGTGGGTGGACCAACCCCGTGTGGGAGCCGAGCTGAAGAAGAGATGAAGTGGAACACATAAGTGGGGAGGGGTGATCGGTTAATTTCATGTATATGTGCGTGTACTAGCGTGCTTACATCTCTCTATGTGCATATATGTCCGTGCCTATACGAGTATTTTTGGGCGATTCCTTCACGTGCCTTTTCTTTGTCCCTGAATGAGGCGTGCCGCGCCCTTTCTCACCTCTGGGTTGGAGCACTCAGACGCATACATTCACATGTAGGAACAGCCAACGAAGAAGAGACTACGAAGCAAAGATTACGTCGAGCTGCGCAGCTTGCTGGTGCTTCCTCTCACTCAGCTCTTCCCGTAGTCCCTGTCGCGCGCTCACTTTCTCGTCTTCTTACCCTCCAAAGCGCACATGCGAGCATTTCAAAGGGACTTATGTGCCACTGGCCACTACCAGGAGGACTCCAATGCGCACCGTTTTTTTCTTATTTTGCCTCTCTTGCAGTAATCTTGTCTACCCCATACTCTCTGCGCCATTTGCTCTCTTTTTTTTTTTGTTTATCTCCTCGCCACTCCCACACACAATTGCATGCATGCGCTCATTCTCTGTTCTTCAACTCATGCACACGTACACGGTCGTCTTGTCTTACTTTCCTTTTTCCTTGTATTTATTTATTCTCAGCAGTTGCTTCCCTCTCCTTCCCGCTCCCCCTGTTTGTGGTCTTTCTCTTTCGACCAGCTTCACCGACTGCGGACTTCTGTGATATATGAGACTTTTCCATTCCCCCTCTTTTCTCCTCCGCCATCATGCGCCGAGGCACTAGTACTTTCCTCTACCAGTGCGCGTTGATGATGGCTGTGGTGGTTAGCACAGCCGTTGTGTCGGCGGCACCGATGTACACGGTGGAGCTGGTGCAGGTGGTGCACCGCCACGGATCCCGCTCCCCGATCGTTGATGACAACAACACACTGATCTGCGGCACCGTGTTCCCGTGCGGGTTTCTCAACTACGAGGGTCAGAGGATGCTGGAGAACTTCGGTAAGTACCTGCGCTACCGCTACACGGAGGATCCTGAGGTGGTGTTGGAGCCATACTTTTCGCAAGAGTCGTACAACCTGTCTGTCTCGTACTCGCGCTCCACTGATGTGCTGCGCACGCTACAGAGCGCCAACGGGATGCTTCGTGGCCTCTTCCCGAGCATCCCAGACTTCTATCCTGCGATCCACACACTGCGCGCGGATGATGATGCGCTACTGCAGAGCTCAGCGGTGCCGATTCTTCGCGCTCGCTACAAGTACGCGGATCAGGAGCGTCGGAATGTGTGCGACCCAGTGTTGGACAGCCGAATGTCATTTGATCAGCTGCAGGCGGTTGCGGCGGAGGTATATTCGCAGAAATTTTGCGCTAACTACACTCTGCGCTCGCGTTGTGCGATGCGACTGTGCGACATTGCACTGGCGTACCAGTCCACGGGCCAGTTACTCAGCTTCCCGCTGCTTGGTCAGCATCTGGACGATGTATGCGCTGTGACGGCGGCAGTTCACCACTTCTCCTTCGCCTACAATGCTAGCAACCCCATCCACAAGGAGCAAGGTGCGTCGTTCTTCATGCTGGCGAACCAGATGGTGAAAAACATGAAGATGCACCTGAATAAAGCGACGGCGCCGCCGTACAAGCTGTACCATTACAGCGGGCACGACACCACTGTCGCGCCCCTGTCGGCTGTGTTTGGTGACAGCTCGCTGGGTGCGATGCTGCCGCCCTTCGGCACAGCGTTCATCATGGAGCTCCTATCTCTGGCGGATGCGCCGGCCACGTCATCGTCGAAGTTCTACGTGCGGCTGCTGCGCGGCCACCCTGGCGTGACACCGGCAAGCAACTTCACCTTCGCGCTGAGTCACTTTGAGATGCACTGCCAGGACGAGATGGGCAACACATACACTGCCCTACATAACATCTGTCCCTTCGCTGACTTTGAACGCTTCATAAACTCCGCCGCGCCAACGAGCCCGATGGGCACGTGCTACCTCGACCCTGGCCAGCTGTTCCGCATGGACTGCCCGATCGATGCCGCCGCCGACAACCGCAGTTTGTCAGCTGACTGCCTCTTCTACCGCAAACAATGCAGCAGTTACGCGTGCGGAACTGGGTACTACCTCGACGGGACCAACTACGGCTGCTACCGCATCCCGGCGAGCGCCTCAACGCCGCCGTCGCCGCGCATCTCCAGTGGCGGTATTGCTGCCCTGAGCATTGTGCTCTTCATCGCTGGCGGAACGGTGAGCGTCGTTGGCGTAGAGGTGTTGAGGCGCCTCAAGAAGAACAGGGCCGATAAAGTTGTGGTGGTCGGCGTCTGACCACCTGTCGAAGCACACAGCTATGCTTTTCACCTTTTCTTGTTGCCTTTTTTTTGTTAGCCAAAGAAAGCAAGGCTTTGCTTCCGGTGTCCTCCTCTACACTGCCCACCTCTATCTGACAACGTTTCTTCGAGAAATCCCATATGCCATTGATTACGTGCGTCAATGCACAAACACTCGTACCTGAGCGTTCTCGGATTTATTCTGTGCACATCGGTGCGTGTCTTTTTCTTTTCGGTGCTAGGCGGCGCGTGTTTGCCGTGGAGTATGCGGTCGCTTAGCCGAATTTTTTTCTCTACAACGACAAAGTACGGTAATTCACTTGCTGTTTTAACCCTTCGTGGGGCCCACCAGCTTCCCCGCCGTTGCACACACACACACACACACACACACACACACCGATGTGGATCCTGCGTGTGATCAAAGACGCCAGCAAGAAAGCTGGAGGCTGACACGATACAAGCGGGCGAGTCGAGTTGCGGTGTTCTTCATGCGCACCTCCTCGCGTGTGTGGGACAAGCGACAAGCAAAAACTACTCTGCCTCTGCAAGCGCAGCTACGAATGCTCTCGCCTTTCTTCTGACCTCCTTCCTATTCCTATTTTCTCACCCAGATCCTCTTTTTGTTTTTGCTCACAGTCGTCACTAACCACAGAAAGAATTGTGCACCTTATGGTAAAAGCCTGTTGCAGGGACAGGTCAGCACCCGTTATCCTTGCTTCTCCTTTGATTTCTCATCATCGCCCGCGGGTATTTAAAGCCGCAGATCATTCACACTTTGCTGGGCTTTTACCCGCTGACAAGTCGAAACGGTCGGGAAAAGGATGCTTTTTTTTTTTGTAAAGGCTTCTGGTCAGGGCCGCGCAATGCAGCCCCACGATCCAACATTCCCCTCGAACCAGCATGACCTCTTGCGCCAGTCCTCCTCTTTACTCGCAGAACCCTGCAGCTACATAGCTCACCTCTCACTCAGTACAGATCCTCCCGCTCTCCCCTCTCTGCACACGACACGCCAGCTCCAAAAAAGAGACCCACCCACCCCCAACCTTGCGTTTTCATCAAGTTTTATGTATCCCTCACCGTGCCACACTCAATACACCAGTGGAGCGGAGAATGTATATTGGAGCACCATTGTGAAGGATGCTCTCCTTGGCAGTTTCTCCACTCATTACATTTCGCTCGATGCAGGTGTGTGGACAGAGTATTCCACTTGGCAGGGCTTCTCTCCCCCCCCCCTTCCACCCTCTCCTTGAGGAACTCCCTCGATGACTATCGAACACGTTAGGTAGGCTCGTTCTTACCGCCTTGACGCGAAGACAGAAGATGAAAAGGCAAGAAAGAGAAGGGAAGCAAATTGCGAAAAAGCGCCTTCACATACGCGGGCTGTTTTGCTTTGTCACCTCTTGGAACCCCCTCCCCCTGGGGTGGAGCATATACGTTTGTGGTCTTTTTTGCCTTGCATGTTTTTTTTTTTTGATCAGCCCTTTCTCCTTCCTGAAGCTCTCGCCTTTTTTTGTCAACACAGAGTTTTCTCCCCTCCCCCTCATCGAAGACACCTCCCATTCCGTGATCCTTCGTAGCTGGAGTAGTCCACCCCCTTTTTTCCGATTATAGGGCTTTCAGCTGTTTATCACCTTGTCAAAAGGGATCACCTCGAGCGTGAGTGTCAGCCTCAGAAGTAATCGTTTCCAAGACACTCTGCAGAAAGCAAAAGGTTGGCTAACTAGCCCATTTAACCTCGCGAGGGGGATTATGCCTCGCTCAATCTGTGACGTCGCAGTGGCGGAGGGAAGATAGCGCGGTAGAGGTGGCGTGATCATGTGTAGGTCTTCTGAGCAATTTTACAGGCATCTCACCCCGCTGGCTTACCGACTGTAGGCTAGGCTAGTGGAGGGGTTTCGGGGCAGTGGGCGCCACAAGTGCAGAAAAGGTCAGGTGAGAAGTGGATAAACGGTCTGTGCGATTACACCCGCAGAGCGAGCCGCGCTAGGCGACGCACAGCCAGCAGGGAGCGCCGCGTTGCTTCCTTCCTTGGCTCCCCAGACGCCTAGCCGAGGACAGAAAAAACACTTCCCCACCCGTGGTGGGATCAAATATTCCCTGCAATAGGAGTTATGGAGTTTTTAGTTCAGCACTAAGTGAACAATCACCTGAGGTTCTTGCGTTCACATCTCCCTGCGCAAGGCTTAATTGGCGAGCGGACTTTGCAAGCCAGGCGCTTAGCAATGTACAATAGCAGCGGTTTCAACGCATGCAGACCTTCAGCGACATCCCCTATGGCGCCACTTTCCTATGGCTTAACGGGAAAGAAAGCGATTGTCTTTGCAGCTGTGCCAGGTTCGACTCGTGAAACGGCACTCCTTTCTTCACGCCAGTGTGAAAAAGGGTCCAGCCGGGAATTGAACCCGGGACCTCTCCCACCCTAAGGGAGAATCATGCCACTAGACCACTGGACCAGTAGAAACTCTCTGATGAACACTTTTGCACAGGTGTTTAGTGTCGGCGTTACACTTCGCCAATAAGCCCGAAGCGCAGTTGGTC
>NC_025882.1:987857-994313 GCF_000755165.1 Leishmania panamensis
CCTGATTTTTTTTGGTCCCGGGTTCGTCTCCCGCCACGCAGGGCTCCTCGGTTTTGGAGGGGGGCAGCCTTCCGCTTCTTGCGGGCCGGTGGAAGAACAGTGAAGATGGCCAAAAAAAAATCAGGAAAACGCCCCCGATCCAGAGAGCGCACTGTGGGGGGGTATGGGGGGAAAAAGGCCGCTAGGGGGATCGAACCCCTGACCTCCGTCTTACTAGGACGGCGCTCTGCCATTGAGCTAAGCAGCCGATGTGCAGCAAGCCGTTTTTCCCCACCCGTACTCGGATCGGGCGCCGCCTGCAAAAAGGTGTGCGCAGTCCGGGAATCGAACCCGGGCCTCCCGCGTGGCAGGCGAGAATTCTACCACTAGACCAACTGCGCTTCGAGGTGCTACGGTCCTCGCGGGTATATCCGTTCGTGTAGGCGAGGGTGCGGGGTGGTGGTCGCCATCGCGGCTGGTAAATACCCTCATCTGACGTCGATCAAACAACAGCCACATCGCGGCGACGAAGCCCGCCTTCCTTGGCGCTCTCACACGGCCGCGAGGACGGTGAGATCGGTGCGGAAGCGGTCTTCCGCAGCCGCCACGTGGCGTGTCTCCATCCACGCCGCCGCGCGCTCGCGCAGCACTGACACCACCGCCCTGGCGTTCCGCACCTCCTCAGCCACGTAGATGCCCTGCACGGCGCCGTCGTCGTCGTCGTCCCAGTCTTCACAGCACTTGGCGTCCTCACAGCCGCTGGCGTCTGCCGTCGCACGCGCCGTTGGAGCGGCGGCCGTCTCCCGCCACTGCGGGCACACCTTCTCCAGTCGCCCAAAGACCGCGGCGAGCGCAGCGGCGTACCAATGGAGGTGGGTCCTGCTCGGCTTGCTCATGCTCGGGCGCGACAGGCTCATGATGAGTGCTTGTAGCTCGCGCAGCACCACCGGTTCTGTCCGAGGGGACGTGTAGAGCTCCTGGTAGCAGCTCTTCTCGATGGCCTCGAAGACGACTGAGTCGCTTTCGGCAAGGGTGACCGACTCGCTTCTCGCTTTCACTGGCTCACCCCACAGTACCGCTGTCGGGATGGCCTCGTGCGTCGGCATAAAGTGCTTCAGCCACACGTGGCCAAGTGGCACCGCGTCGCCGCCCTCGGCGAGCGCCGGCGCCGCGTACGCCTCGCGGTAGAGAAATGACAGCGCCTGCTCCTCCATCGCGACGGTGCTAGCTGTGCGCATCTCCACTGCCACCCGGATCATTGCTATGAGGAGGCACTGTTCATGCGTCGGCGCGTCGGCCAAGGCCGCTGTGAGCGTCGGCACAAGCTCGACGACGCGCTGCATCTCATCACTCGTGCCGCACCGGTGTACCGCGCGCACAAAGTCTGGCCCGACACGTGCCTGCTCCCGCCGCGCCGGGTCCGCCAGAAGTCCAGCCCACCAGCTTGGCTCCAGCAGCTCATTGACACACCGGTGCCACTCCTCCGGGTCCATCACCGTCACAAAGTACGTCGCCAGAGGTAGCAGCGCACACGTCGCCGCCGTTTGCGGCGGCGCCGCGCTGCTGCTCGCCTCTTTGCTAAGGTGCGCCTGCGACGCGAACCGGACCTGCTCCAGGGTTGCGTATGGTCGCACTACATTCTCTACCTGCGCGCGCGTCTCGCCCGATGCCATGGTCGTCGGCGATGGCGGCATCTTCTCCTTCACCTCCGCCACCAATCGACGGATCGTCAGAAACCACCACATCGCCGGCACCACAAACGTGGCCACGTACGCTTGCGCCTTTGACAAGGTCTCGACGTCCCCGCACGCGGCGAGTCGATTCAGCTCCGCCTGCACGCAGCCATCAGGGCCGCAGCACGCCTCGCAGACGCCCGACAGTGCAACGGGTGGGCAGAAGCGGAGGAGGAGCTGCAGCAGCAAAGGGAACAACTGTAGCCCCATCCGCGCCACCTCGAAGCGTGGCGAGTGCGTCGCCTGAAACACCACCGATAACGACGTCGCGAAGACGACGGGGGTTAGGATGCCTTCTGTATTGGGGATCAGGTGAAACAAGTCTTGCATCGTTGCCGGCATGGCATGCAGGTACAGAAGATGCTGCTGCAGGGCCATCATCAACGTCTCGAGACGTTGCCAGCTGAGCCCATCGTCGTCCTCGTTCTTGCCGTCGCCACCGCCTGAGACACTGCTACTGCTGTCTCCGTCGCCTTCTGCGTGCTGCGGCATGCAGTTTTGGTGCTCGCACAACCGCTGCATGAGGTAGGTAAATACACACGGGGAGGGCGGCCGCAGAATCTGCGCCACGTATTGGCGCACACTCGCAGCCGGGTAGCTCGAAAGCCGCAGCAGAAGCGGCATCATACCGACGTCTTCCACACGGATCACGTCGGCACCCACCAACTCGTTCAGAGCAAGCAAGTTGCCCTCCAAGACGCGCGTCTCCTCCAGGGGAACTGAGCTAGCGGGTGAGTGGCTGCGGACTGGCGAAGACACCTGCATTATACTACGACACACGTGGTCTACGGCGAAGGAAGCAATGGCCGGGGATAGGGAGGTGGGACTCCGCCGATCAACGAGAATGCCCAGCAGAAGCGCTGCAGACTCCCGCACAGGCAGCTGTGGGTTACGCAGCGCAGGAAAGATGACGTTGAAGAGCAAGCAGCGCAGACCCGCCTCGTCTGTGCGGAGGGCGTTCCCGGCAGGGGTGCCGCTGCGGCTGTACAGTTTCACCAGCAGACGTACAATGCCGTCCTGCTCATACCAGAGTGACATGCCTCGCCACTGGTTCCACACGTAGTCCAGCGGCGCCGACACGCTCTCCGGCGTCGTCGTCGTGACCGAGGAGGAGCGTGGGGTACTGTTGGACGGGCTGAAGTGGGCACTGGCTCTACTACCCTGGCGCTGCAGCACCAGGTCGACCTCCGCGTCGAGAAGGTCTGCCATCACTGGTGCAGCCAGAGATCGGATGCGTGACCACGGGTCAGTTACCCCGCGCATAACAACATCCGCCCACTTCCACCTTGCGCCATGCATGCACACGCACGTGGAGGAAGAGGGGCTGGTACCATCAGCGCCGAGGGCACTTGCAGAAACAGCACACTCTCTGTTTGGCGGCATGCTAATGTGAGCAAACACCGCACTGAGTGCCTGCAACCGTGCATCGGGGTCATCGACGATGGTGTCTTGCACGAGATACGCCAGCACGCCAGAGACGGAGTCGGCGGCGAGGAGTTGGGAGAGAGGTATCAGCGAAGCTGCATCTCGTTGCATCTTCGGAGAGCTCATTGTGTACTACTAGCTAGAAGAGGGGGGGAGGAAGGCCGAGGCAGACCGGGTACAGGAGCATCGATGGCTCACTCGAAAGCACGGCGTGCGTTTCTTTTTCTTTTTTTTTGTTTCGTTATGTGGATCGTTGGTGCACGACTAGTGTCCTCGACTGCTCTCTTTGAATAAGGAGAAAGGCACGAAGAAGCTCGACAGCGAGGTGAAGCGCGAAAGAGGCGGCAGTAGTGGTGGTGGATGGGCGGTTAATCTTGCAAGACGGAGTGCTGCCACGTCTGCATCGGAGACGGGCCAGAATCGATGTGCTCGTCATGACAGCGAAGTGACAGGCGGTGATGTGAACACACAAGACAGCAAAGGCTGTTGTAGAAAAGATGTTTGCAGTCATCCACCACAAGGATAAAGCGTACGTCTTCTCTTCTAGCGCGAGGGTGTATGTGCGCATTCCACAGGGCAATCTGATTTCTGCCCACTATTTTCTTTTTTTGTGGATATTTTGCTTCAGCCAGAGCGAGGCAGCGAGGGGCAACCCGAAAGAGCCACATGGATGGCTGAGTGACGTGAGGCCGGCTCTACGTACAAAAAGCGAAACAACAGAGATGACAAAAGAGGCGTGGTAGGGAGGGGGGCGGGGGAGGGGGGAATACAAAACCACACGCGACCCCCGAAGATCAACACAACAACACATCCTTTTTCTATTGCGTATTCGCCAACTGCTGCTCACATCGCCTTCCGCCCACTCACGAATACAGAGAGTAGTGGGAGAGAACGAAGGAAAGAGATGAGCACGCAGACAGTTTAATCAGGTACGCACCGGTCGAGGAGAGAGTTGAGAGGAGCGGTGGGGAGAGATGGTGCGCTGTTCACACTGTTGCTTTCACACCGAGAAAGGGAGAGTAGTACATGTGTTCCTATTCGCTCTTTTTCTCGCTCTCCGTCTTTCTCACTGTTGTGCGTGCGTGTCTGTGTTGGCCTCAGCACACTGCCCACGTGCAGTGTGAAGCAAAGGGTCTTGTACATCTGAACAAAAAAAGAAAGCGACAACTTGCACCCATACCCGCACACAGTCGACGAAAGCGGAGAGACAGACGATGATGACGGCTTAGAAATTGTCCACATGTTGGTAGGAGAAGTGATCACGTGGAAGATACACGTACGAGTCGTTGCCCTTTGGCGCGCGACGGTAGCCAGAGCCCTTGATGCCGGGAATCACCACTGGTTTCGTTGCCGTTTCACTGTTGGTCAACTCAGCGGCGGTGTGTTTCGCTGCGGACAGGCGTGTCATCTCCCGCCGCATCGTACGCAGGTGGTCCAGCTCCTCACGTGCTGAGGACTTCTGCTTGGCTGACGCGCTCTTCTCAAGGAAGGAGCTGCGCGGACTGAATGTCTTTTCCAACACACTGTGTGGCGTCTTGAAGGCGGCGATGGACGCATCAAAGCATATCTTTCGGCGCGGGTCGTCGACGGAGTAGGCGGAGTAAGCATACGAGGTACCGAGGTCTCCGAGGTTGGTCTTGTAGGACAGCGAGCGGTACTCGGCTTGGGTCGCGTCTTCCATGAAGTCCTTGCGGTAGATCGTAGCCTTGTCCTTGAGTTGCTCCGAGGACACCGCCATTGTCAAGTAAGGAACCTTCATGGACATGGTCACATCCGCCTTCTCGTTTTCAGTCCACTCATCGCGGTACGTGGCGAGACGCTCGCGGCGCACCGTGTCGTGGAAGCTGTCCGGCTCCCACTGGCAGTAGTCCCACCGATAGGTGGACCGCTCGTCGAAGCTCGGGGCGAGAAAGCGGCTGTGGTAGCCACGTGGCGCTAGTTTGCTGATCGTCAGCGCATCCTTAGGGTTCTTCGCCCGCTCCTCCCGAAGCTGCATGCCGAGGAGGGTCATGCGGTTGGCGAACTGGTTGGTGGTGAGCATGCCCAACACGTTTTCCTCCTTTTTGCTGTGGCTGGTGACGTTGTTGCTGTGCACCGTGTGTGCCTTGCGGTACTGCAGTGGATCAATCGAGGAGAAGTCATTGACAGCGGTGTTATGCTTTGGAAGCATGCGCTCGTTAATTAAACCCGGGTACGCTGTGACGTGAATGTCCATCAGCCGCCGCTGCTTCAAGCTAGGCGTGGTCGGCACCCCGTCCAGGTCGATTGCTTCCTTGAGCGTCATCCGCTTTGGTGCTGCAGCGGCGGTCATGGCGCCCACCGTTGGGTTATTGAGATCACACGACATTGCGTGCGCTGCAGCAGAGAAGGTTGGGATGGGCGGGTGGAGAGGGGGAGAATGAAATGGGTGTGCTGGTGCCAAAGGTGCAGGGATACCTGGTGGTGTATAGGGAGGACACTTATGCGTAGGCGTTGTCTGCCTCTGCGATCTTGCGCGCTGGCGTTTCCTTTAGCTCTTGCGCTACTGGTGGCGCCCTCTCTCTAGCAGAAAAAAAAGAGCATGTGGGGTTGAGCAGGGGGGGGTGAGGGAAGCGCGCGTGATAGAGCAGTAGAGGAGGAACGGAGATGTGGGAGAAACGGAGAGAGAATGGTAGCGCATATAAGGGTTACTAGTGCCACTGAAAAGGCACGCAGTGCATCTTGACACACACACGACAGAGGGGGCAATCCATACAGATGTGCGCCTAGACCACCCCCCCCCTACACACCTACGTAGGGGCATCAGACGTACGTATACCTTTCTCCCAACGTGTTCATTCCCTGGCGTAGAACATGAGCAAATCACCACTCTACCCGGCCTGCCAGACACCCATCGCATGGTGTGAGGCAGAGGCAGACACGTGCTACACCAATGCTGGCCCCGGCACCGGAGCACGGCCCTTGCCTCAAACTCTGCCTACCCTCGCTCCGCAAGTCGCCTCACCGCCGCGTCCATCATGCCGGTCGCCCACCGGGTGCATCCCTCGGGGTGGCTCAGACTCCTCACTAGTAGGCAGTGAGGGCAGGGTGGGATACGTTCGAGTTGCGCTGACATTCTGCCCATCCTATGTTATGGGTGGTGCAAGCATGTTTCCTGTTGCAGGTCTCCCCCGCCGCCACGCCGCCCAGGACCTCACCGCCCACATCAGTGGCAACAAATCGCTCTGACACCCCCTACGTGGCAAGTCCCTGACCCTGTCACCGCCAGAAGTGATTCGTCTCATTGCCAGAAGTAGGGGCTACCTGGCTTCCCCATAGAGGGAGGACTGGACTCTGAATA